>NW_010318781.1:46171-67379 GCF_000700745.2 Antrostomus carolinensis | reverse complement strand
AGAGTTTACAGTGAATTGTTGCAGTGCAAACCCCATCGGGAGCTTTGGTGTATATAGAAATTCAGAAAACTGGTATAAGGGGAAGTGGACTTGCAGTGTTTTTTTGCTTTGTTTGGAGTTTTTTAGGAAGAAATTTTTAGTTGTACTAATCCAATGAAAGATTGATATTTGGCTCACTGTACTTAGAAATTCACTAAAATAATTTGTGAAACTAGAGCTGGTTACTCTTTTCATTGTCTTAATTGAAACTCTTGTAATAGAGTGTCCACTGCAGGGCTAGAATTTCACTTAAGGACTGAATCTGTCCTAAAAAACTGAAAATTGTGCTTTTACTGCTTTTGATAATGTAAGAGTCAGTGGTGTCAGTTTATATGTTAACTGTTTTAACTGTAACATGTTTCTCTTTGAAAATATAAAGGTAAAGAAAAAACAGATTTACAAATTAATATAGTCATAAAAGAAGAAAGTAATAATGCAGTGCCAAAATGATGAATGGTGGTAGGGGTTAATAGTATTGTTGAGTGTTTTTTAATACATCCATGTGGCAAGACATAATAATAATAAGCTAAAAATACTTCAGGTAATAAGGAGGAACTTAAAGCAAAGAAAACTGAATAGGATGAGAAATTTTCCTTTATCTCATTAATTATGCTATTCTTTCAGTAATTAATAGGAGATACCTTCCAGTGTGAGTGGCTTTATTATCTCTCGATTACAAAGGTTTTAATACCTTTGTATTAAAAGACCTTATCCAAATGGTCAGCATTAAATACCTGAGCAAGGACAAGACTACAAACTACAGTAGGCTGATACAGTCCTCTCTGGTTTGTGTACATAGTTGCTTGCTGTTGTGCTCTATTGATCCCTGGTTAGGTTTGGTGGTAGAGTAGCACACAGAAACTGGCAAATGGGGTGACTGTAGGTATTTTTGAGCAATTCTGCAGTGATGGGTATGCAGAAAGTTGAACCAAAAGTGGAACAGAAGCTACTGCTAAAAAGTTTGAGTTTGTTCAAAGTGACAATGAAAACGGTAACCAGTCTCTTGTTCTCCCCAGCTATATTGTCCTGTCCTTTTCTAACTAGTAGTCATCAGTCAGGAGTCTTACCTTCTGTAGCTGGTCTGTAGTTTAACTGTGTACTAGATGGAAGTTTCCGTATGTACAAAATTGCCTGCTGTTGTTTTTTCTTTCTAGCTTCCATTCTATATATTTGATTGGAAGACAGGAGGGGACATCCCTTCCAATCTTTCTCCTTTACTCTCTTCCACTAACAAATGCTGACATCTGACCGAAAACTTGTGAATTTGAAAGACTTTTTGATCTCTGGCATCAGTGTTTCTTAAAATTCCTCTGTCCTTCAGGTTTTCCTTAGCAATAGTTGACTTCAGTGGAGTGTGCTAGTATGGGGATAGCTGCTTTTGTTTGTTTTGTCACACAAACATTTTTAATGGTAATCTTTAATGCTCTTAAGGAATGGTGCTGGTTCATGCTTTACTTATCTACTCTTGGAACAACTGTCACCTATTTCCTAACTCTTTCAAGAACAGTATTCACTTTAACCAGAATATGAGCTTCTTGCAGGGTTTGGTCTTCTGTTTAATGAATGGTTGGTCATTCCTCTTCAAATTTTAGAAGCTGTAAGTCAGCTCAAAATTTTAATTCTGGGAAAGATCATGGATTTACTTTGTCACTGTTGCATCAAATATACAGAATTTTGCATCTTCTGGAGTGCTGCTTGAACTGAAGTAGTGTTATGAGGGCTGAGTGGGCTTCTGTTTGCTTGCAGTGAATGTTGAGATGTTGAAGGGAAATAGTGGTTTATCCATTTTATGTTTCTCCTGGCTGGTATGGGATCAGTTTATTTTCTGTAGCAATAGAGAGAGGGTGTGTGCATGCCCAGTGTTTGTGTGTCTCAATTCACCTAAACTGATCTTTGGTAAAATTCTAAAGGTGATACATTTACGTCATCTTTTTCTGATCCAAATAGCGTTTTTGTATCTTAGTTTTTTATGATGAACTAAAGGATGTAATTTTTCTATTAAGAGTACAGAAAGTACAACTAAAAGATACAGGGAGTTCTTCTGTTAGAACTCTTTTGTTTTTCATTTAGGGAATGTTTTTGCTAAAAATGCAATTATTCTTGAGCTTATCTTGTAACAAACAGAACATCTGAAGGACGTGACAATTTACTACCTTTATGGTTCCCTTAATTGATCTCTCTACTTGTCTCTCTCTTCCCCCTCCCTTTTATTCTTTGAGTTTATTCCGAGGTTTAGTCTTTTTTAAGTGGTTTGGTGGCATCCTGTGACAATTTGTATTAAAAGGATTTCTCAAATAAGTTTTCATGCTATGGATGAAAACACTCTTAACTGTTAATTGTGAGGGAAGCTAATGAAATAACCATTGATTTGCAGATAGTTAACCTCTCTTTATTAGAATCACTGGACAAAAAACAAAACCAAGTTGAAAAAGACAGATATTATGTTTGGAGTCTAATAATAACAACTACCTGAAGTCTGTTGTCTTTATTTATCTTACAAATATTTATGAAGTCCATAAACCCATTTCTGTTTGTATTTTCACCTTCCCCAGGAAGATACCTTGCTCTGCTGGTTGTTCATGGATAAAATGCAGGATATTACTTATAAGAAATGTTAATAATTTTTTACTCTTCACATAAATGCAGTAAATACTAGAGTGGTCTATGAAAAGTAGAACCAAGAGTTTAGCAGAGCAATTTTAATTGTTATGATTAGATCTGTGTGGAAGGCAATTAGCTACTGCATGTTCACAGAAGACATCTAATTGCATCAACATTACCTTAAGCTCTTGAGGGAAAAATCAGCAAATGGTTGTTTATTTTATGCTGTCATTGAAATTTGGTAATAAAATATCCCTAATGTTTCCTTTCTTGTTTCAGCTCTGTAGAAAGTGTTCTGAAAACACTTGTGAAGAGCTGCAGACTGTAAGTATTTGCTTGATTTTTTTTTTTTTTTAAGCCTGTATCTTTTATAGTGCTTTAAGAGAGGGTGTTTAAAAACAAATAAAACAAAACCAAAACCTCCTCCCTACTAGTCATTCCTTGGCTAATGTTGTCCGAACTTGTCTAAGCAGCTTGGGGTGGAGGGTAGAAATTTTTCTGTTTTACTGCATTATGAATGATCAATATCTCAGGTTCATAGGTTGTTTAAAATGAAAACAAAATGTCAGGCATGTTCCATGTTACAATATTTAAACAAAGTCTAAGGTTATTTGTTTGGGTTTTTTTTCTTTTTATCTGCCTTGGTTGAAAATCTGTTAATAGTTAGTTAAGCCCGGATATCACTAGATAAGGCCACCATTGCTTTTGTTCTTTTGTGCAAAAAACATTCACTGGGAATGTCTGAACCAGTCTTGCTCTTTGCAATAATTGACTTTGTTAGTAGCTTAAGATTCTGTAAAGATGCAGAAAAGTGACGACTTCTCTTTTATTTACTGTTCATATGGCCATTTGTAGCCGTCATCTGCATTCGTGGGAGCAGTTGTTTCACGTACTGATGTTACACATTGAGCGTTTCTATAGGAGATGCTGTCCTAAACACATATCATTAGTATAGGAACATAAGGATGAAACAAATCTTACACTTCTCCCAATTATGTATGGATGTTTGTAGCTAAATAAAACCCTGTAGTTTTCAATGTTGACTTTTCTGGGATCTGGTATTAATGTAAAAGTCATTGAAGCAGAGTGTTTTAAAAATGAAAATGTGATATTTGTCTCTTGAAAACTTTGACTTAAGGTTGGGACACTTCCAGTTGGCCCCATGTCAACTGCAATAACTATGTTGTATCTAGCATGCATTTTAAATACTGGATAGTATGGATACTTAGTTTCTTTTAAAATAAATTCTTGTAATGTTATGATAAATATTCCTCATGCCTTAAGTAATCTTTTTTTATATTGCATCAACTGTGAATAGTAGTTGTTTGGTTTTGACCAGCCTTCACACTGAAACGGTTATACCTTGTACACAGTCCTTTCTGGTTCAACATAAGAACCTTTGTACATTTGTGTTCTTAAAATAATATATCATGACGGCCTTGATCTTAACTCTGTGTTTCATGAAGGTTAAGTGGAGTTGAGAACTGACTGTCTATTGCCCCTGGGTACATGGTCTTACTGTAAACCTTAAGATTTTTATGACAAATTAATAGATAGTTTTAAATATGTTTTAAAAAGACCCGAACTTTAAAACCAAGCCTTTATTTGTTGAATGGTTTCCCTGTTTTCAGATATTTTCCAGAAGATGCCACTGAGGAGATGCTAGATGAGTGGAGGCCTTTAATGTGTCCATTTGATGTTACCATGCAAAAGGCTATTACCTATTTTGAATTATTTCTACCTACTACCCTTCCTCCTGAACTTCACCAGAAAGGTTTCAAGTAAGTGTAACTGAATGTCTGTTGGTATAGTGTTCTGCTACAAATGCAAGCAGTTATCTTTTACAGGATGGCTTGAAGTCAACCAGCAAAATGAATGGTGGCTTTTAAGAGCATTTTTGGAAGGAGTTCAAGACAAATTCTGTCAGCATTCTTTTTTTGTAAAAGTAACCTGAGGGGATCTTAGTACCTATTCTCTAATGGGTTCTCCTTTCTCTAAAGCATGCAGTATACAACAGAGCAATTCAGTTTGTACTTTTAACTCTGAAGGAATAATCTCACAAGTTAAAATCATTAACCATAGCACATAGCTCAGCTTTAAGTTTTACTTTCTGTTTAATTTGGGGTAGCTTTTGATGAGTCCTTCATGTAGGTTAGAGTACAGCTGTTACTACAAATATGGGATTGTGAGGTAGAGCTCTTCAGTTTACTCTCATGTGGAAATGCAAGATGTTCAGAAGAGAAATGAGTTTGAGAATTGAAGGTGAAACATTTGGAGAATGGAACAGTATCTGGATCATCTTTAAGGCAGAACTGTTGAACTTGGAAACGTAAGCTAGTGATGTTTAGCACATGTAAAGATTACTTAGGATGGTTATATTAAGAGTATATTTGTGCTGTAGGGTTAGTGAAAACTTCAAGGAAGAGGGTGAATATAGTTTATAAAGATGAATTTAGGTAAGGGAGTGGTATGGAGGGTTTACATCCTTGGCTTCAGATTAATTCAGAATAACTGCTAATGACACGTGTAACCATTGGTCAGTAGGGACAAATTTCAGATTTTAAGGTAGAGGGAATTGAGGTGTGATATATTTTCAAAACCTAGCCATGCAAACCCAATACACTTACCTGTGTTGGGATGTCAATATGTAATGAAATGTCGAAGCTGAAGTAGATAACGAAACGCCTGGTTTCCTTTCACTTGTGTGAAAGAAAGGGATCAGAAAAGAGTAAGAGGAGGAGAGGCAAAAGAACCAAGGACTGAAGCTCAGGATCAGAGTTGGGGGTAGGAGGGATGCTGTTGGAGGCAAAGTGATACAAGCATGTCCATATGGATCCTTGTTCTTTTTGAGGGGTAGGTGAGTTCTTGAGATCACCTTGCAATGTGAGGTATAAATATCCAAAGAGGGAACTGTTTTCACAACATTAAAATTATTTTGATTCTGTTCTCTTGCAGGCTTTGGTTTGATGAATTTATAGGCCTTTGGGTGTCAGTTCAAAATCTTCCCCAATGGGAAGGGGTAAGTATTTACTTTTCACCTATACTAGAAGAAATCCATTAAAATATTCCTACAATGTGCTTGCAAGGCATTGAAGTCAAACAGTGAGATAATGGATTTTTTTTTTTCCTTCTGCTTTAACTAGTACAAGAAAGCAAAGCCAATAATTTCATTATTGTTAGCAAGCAATTACTGGCTGAATAAATGAGACTGCACTTGTGCTTCGTGAACATTGTTTAATGGCAAGCTCAGGCAGCTTTTCTGTCTAGCCTTGGGAATGCTGGCATTTTCCAGACTGCCTGCTAATGCTCAAAGTGATGCAAAGTGCTATTGTGATTTCTGTAAATTATAATTCTGTAAAATCCCATCTTTTATGTCTTAACACATCTTTCATGATCCCTGATTTTAAGTAGTAATGCTTTACCTTGACTCCAATGAGTTGTCATCTTTATTTTAGATATAGTAAAGAATCTTGGCCTGGTGCTCCTCTTGGCCAAAAATACCATTGGGCTGTATATTTAAAGGAAAATGGCTATGTACCTATCTGCCTTTTTTGTGTATCTCATGTGACTGGATACAAACTCAGGAAATAAAACAAAATCTCATTCTTGAGACAACACCAGCAGCAGCTTAGGTGCTATTGTTGTCAGCTGACCTGTGCCTTGGCTTTACTGCAGTGAAACTTGGCATATTACCAGATTTTTTTTTCCATGCTCAATATGAACATAAGCTCACTGACCATCTGGCTCCTTTTACTAATCTCCTGCCTGTATACACAAGGAGGACTTCTCGGTGTCTTTGGAGAAAGCTGATTTCCAGAACACCATTGAATGTTACCTTTGTAGCACATTCTCTTTCTGGCAGTTTCTTTGTGAAAATACTTGTGTGTAGGTCTTTCTGGTTTGAGTTATGTTTCATCACAAATAAAGGAAGGCTCTTTGTTCCAACAGTTGGCAATTGTCAAGATTTGAACAGGGGTGATTGCCAAAGTTTTATTTGAGATTGAAGACACTTCTCCATCTTTCTGATGGCTACCCAAAAAAATCACAGTTCTGTCTACTCTTTCTGATGGAAAGGTGTCAGCCTGCACTTTAATGTCATGATTTGGTTTGTTTCTGTCCAATGGTCTAACACATGATCATCAACATGCTTTTGTATTTTCTCTCTGATGTTTTTCCTCTCTTCCAATGTATTCTGACAGTTTGTTCGGAACACCCAAACAATGTTATTTTTTCCCCAAAGCTTTCACTTCTTGTTTCCTTTACTGTCTTGTCCACTTCTTAAGGGCAGGCTTGTTGATTTCATCAAGCTTGGATGCAGATAATTAAACATATGGGGTCTGACTATACAATCCAATTTAAGCCTCTGTATGCTGCAAGCTTGTTCTCAGCTTTGGCAGGAGTTAAACTTGCTGTTGGAAGGGGAGCTATAGAATCAATTGCCTTTGTGCATGGTAAGGGTTTATTTCAGTGGGTGTTTCCTAGTATCAAACAAAAAAGGTAATCATTTAAGAAAATGTAACACGTGTCTTCAGGCTGTGTCAGATCTGACTGTCCTGAATTGAATTCATGGATTTTCCAAATGTATCATGTTCTTCAGACTGAGAGGGTGAACTCTTCTGTGAATATCTGTCTCTGAATTAGGCAGGATTATTTAAAGCCTGCCCTTTTGGCTTTGCCATAGCTTCAGGATACTGATAGAAGCATCAAGGCTCTTGGAGACCTGATAGGTATTTCCCTATTTGGATAAGCTCATTAAAGGAATGTTGGGGGATTATGTGCTTTCTCACAATCAGGATATAAGAGTGAAACTTCATCTCCTTTTTTGTTTAGTCCTGATAACTCTCTTTCCTAAGGACATCTTTCAGTTCCCTTTTGGACTCATGAAACTGTCTTCTGGCAATGGATTATCTAATTCTTCATAGTCACATGTCTGGCACCTAATGCTGTGACCTTTACAAGCTACAGACATGTATAAACCAAAGCTTACAAACATGACAGCCATCAGCACATGCAAGCGTAAGATGGATCCTGCAGAAGCTAAATAGTCCTTCAGGATCTGTTGATTGAATTTTCTTCACTGTCTATATATAGATGGTATTTTAGACCAATATCCACATTCAGCTCACGTGAGAGAACTCTACTGGTGAGGAAGCACCATGAGATGAATTGACAATCGTAAGTGCTTGTTAAGCTGCTCCAACTCGGAGTTACTGGGGAATATGTGCATGGCGTGCTACTTTCTGATCAAAGTTATCAAGAACCAGGACAATGCATTGGCAGCCAGAGTGGACAGGGCCCTTTCCCTTGCCAGAAAGTGGTTTGTCTTTGAATGCCTGTTTATTATCTTCCCAAACCTCCTATCTTATACAGCCTATCTCTCTCATTCTTGCATATAAGAGGATTCCTAATGTGTGTGTTGGTAGGGTCACATTCTTCACAATGTTCTTTAGGACATTTTCCAGTAACTAATCCAAATAATCCTCTATGCAAAGGCTGGAAAAGTAGGTAGCAGGTTTCTGTTAGAGAAGTCAATAAAATCATCAAACTAGAGCCTGTTATGTTACGAGATTTTTTGCCTTGCTTAAGCTGTGTTGTAGGTTTGCTGGGAAATCTCTCTTCTGTCACCTGGAGTTTGTTCCAGACCTTTGCTGCAGAGATGAATAGTCTGCTATGCCCGGTTGATAAAATGGTGATAGTGTTTGAAGGACTCTGAAGGTTAGTACAGGTGTCTTTCTGTAAGCTACTACCAGGAGTCTTCTGATCTGTGGAAGCTGTTCAAAAAGGGGAAAAAGGCTCAAAGCTGCTCAAAAGGGGAAGAGGTATTTCTTAGCAAAAGCTGAAGTCTTTGACACCATATAGCTCAAGTATAAGTTTGTCTGTTGTTCATCTACTGTTCTTCAGAGTTTTTTCTAACAATAAATGGTTGAGAATTAAAATGTTAGTGAATGCATCCTGCCTTTCATGTTAATTCACAAAGCATGGGGAGAGTATGAGTATACAAAAAAAAAAAATAAAACTAAAGAGATAGGGGTGTATATTCTGACAGGCTGCCTCTCCCAGAACTTATATCAGAATTACCTGCTTTGTGAGTGCTCAGATGAGTAATGAGTTGGACTCCTGAAGGTAGGAATTCAAATACATTGTGAAATGTGGTATTGATGGCTTCTGATAGAGTGAAATCTACCTTTGCAAGTGCTTTAGTGCCATGGAGAGCTTTTATCTTGCATCTGTAAGTAGATTGAGGGGTTTGTTCATCTTTTATTATAAATATATTCTAATGAATATTTCCTTCTTTTATGGTTGTTTTCAGCACCTAGTAAATCTTTTTGCTCGCTTGGCCACTGACAACATCGGGTACATCGACTGGGATCCGTATGTACCAAAGGTAATATTTCTAATTTTATGAAATTATTTTGTTTACTTTGAGACAAGTCTACAGTGTTACTATGCTAAGAATAATTAATATTCCCTATATGGGTCTTATCCTGCAGTGGCTCAGGGGCCCAGGATTTTCAAATTAGGTACTGTGGTGGTTTCACCCACAGGTAAGACTATGGGATCTTGCTCTCACTCTGCCCCCACCCAACCCGGTGAGATGGGAAGGGAATCACAACAAAGGGGTCATGGATTAGAATGAGGACAGGGACGGCTCACTCACCAGTTATGGTCATGGGCAAAACAGACTCAATTTGGGGAAGAAAAATCAATTTAATTAGTTAACAATACTCCACATAGCACAGTGACATATAACAACCACATCTTACAACACCTTCCCTCACCCCTCCCTTCTTCCTGGGCTCAAATCACTTTGCTCCCATTTTATCTACCTTCTCTCCCCCTAGCAACACAGGGGACAGGGAATGGGGGTTCAGTCAGTTCATCTATGCCGCTCTTTCCAGCATGAAAGTCCTTCCTATGGGCTGCAAAAGTCCAGGAACAAAGTGCTCCAACGCGAGCTTCCCATGGAGTCATGGACCTCTTCAGGCTCAGCTCCTGGCTCTGGCATGGGGATGTGCATGAGCTGCAGACAGGCCTCCGGTCCAACGCACCTCCTCACCCCCAGCTCGGGGGCTTCCCCCTCCATGCTCTTGCCACTGAGTGTCTCTGGGGTCTCAGTTCAGTCACACCTGCCCTCAGGCTCAGTTTCTGCTCCAGCATGGAGTCCTCCAGGGCCTACACATGGGTTATCTGCTCTGCTATTCAACTTCCATGGGCTGCAGGGGACCTCCTTTACCTTCTCCTACTCCATGCATGTGAGGTTCTCTGTCCTCCCCCTCCTCCTTCCTCCTGGCAACAAAGCTTTCTGTTTAGGCCAATGGGCATCTTTTGTTCCGGTCAATGGCCTCTCCTCCAGGTTCTCTCCACCTACTTCTTTTCAAGACAGTCCTTCCCCTCACAAATATGGATTCAAAGAAGCGTTTCTCTAGTGCTCATTGGCTCAGCCTGGGCTGGAGGCGGGTATGCCATGGAACCAGGGAATCTTTGTGAAGCTTCTCACAGGGGCCATCACTGTAGCTCCTTCCCCCAGTGCCAAAAACACCACCTGCCCTGCACAAACCCAACACAGGTACATTCATTTGAAGACCGAAGTTTAACTTTGAAAATTTGAGCCATCCTTTTGTAGCAGACAGCAGTGGAAGTTGTCACTGTTATCACCTGACTCAAAATCAAACCAAAGCAAAAACATACATTACTATACAAGTGCTGTCTGATTGTATAACTAATCTAATGTTCTTTTGGAAACGACTCTTAATGATACTCTTTTGATAAATAGTATATATGATCTTTGAATCTTTCAGGTCATGGATTTTTAAAAATACATTCATAGCAGTTATATTTTTTTAAAGAAAAACCCAAACCACCAAACAGCTTTTGATTAGAAAAAGAATTTATCCAGTTTTATGGCCTAAATGAATAAATTAATTTATGCCAATGTGGTTTTTTTCTTTTTGCAGATTTTTACTAGAATTTTGAGGAGTTTAAATCTTCCAGTGGGAAGCAATCAAGTTGTTGTTCCAAGATTCTTAACAAATGCTTATGATGTAGGACATGCAGTAATGTGGATCACAGCCATGATGGTTAGTAACTTTTTCATAAAGTGAAACAAAAACTAGTGTAAAGCTTTAAGCAAGTATGTATTTAAAATTAATGTTTGTTCTGTGTAGCTCACTGCAGAAACATGTTTTTAGGCTATCTTTTGCCCAAGGTTTGTTTTGGAGTACATCATTTCTCTGTCAGTTTGGACTGTGGATGGAAATGTTTATTTCACAGTCACTGTGTGTGAGGTTGTGGAAATGAGCAGCCAGCTACAAGTGCCACTGTGGATACGCACTTGGGACCTGCTGAAGAATTAAATCAGTCTTTTAGGGTGAACCTCATCAGATCAGGAGAGAACTTGCTACTTAGTGCTGAGCTGAGAGTGGGGAAGGGAGGGAATTTGCAGATGTGATTTGAGGTATTGAAGTATTGCTGAAGTAAGTGAGAGTGCTCAATTGTGCTGCTGTGTTACCTGTTCATTTTAACTTATGCTGTGTAATAAAAATCTGTGTTTTATTTTTTACAGGGTGGACCAAGTAAACTGGTGCAGAAACACTTGTCTGGATTGTTCAACAGCATTGCCTCTTTTTACCATCCTTCAAATAACGGGCGCTGGGTGGTGAGTTTTTTGTATGTTAAGACAGTAACTTAGGCTGTAATTTCGATGGTCAAACCTGTCAAATCAAACATGTTGATAGATGTGCTACATGTTCCAACAACCAAATTATCTGTTGGTTGTAAAATATTTTGAGGCTTTAATTTGCAAGATAAGTTATTGTATTGTAATTCAAATTATACTTTTATTCTGATGTCGGGACCCCAGCTAATGGAGTATTCTTCAGACATCTAACTCTAGTGCAGTTTAGAAGTCCAAAACTAGACATCTAATTCATATATAGCTAGGAAAAAAGTCAGCACTTTAAAGGAGGGTGCTATACAGCATCAGTATTACTTGTGTGACACAGCTCTTATAGCACTGACTAACTGTCTGCAAGTTAGCAAAATCTAGTTTTGATTAACCGAAGCAAAAAAGATTTTTAATGCGTATCTACTTTGATGAAGCATAACTTTTTGATAATGTAGCTAGTGGAATATTCTGCTAGAGAATGTAAGAATCTCCCTGTGATAGCTGGTAGAATGTACAGATTAAAATAGCAAGGCTGGTCAAAGCAGTGGCAAAGGAGCTGACTTGTTCTAGAATAGGGTATTTGCTTATAAGTAAATATGCAGAGAATGCTCTCAAAGTTGTCCTAATTACTGGGAAGTAATTTTGATTCTTGGCTGTATCCTTTATATGTATTTTTCTTTTTTTTTTTTTTTTTTAATCATAAGGCATAGTGCTGGTAGCATAATTGTTAATATTTTGGGAACTGAAGTTTAATGACAAATTGTGAACATTATATTTTAGAGCTCTTCTTAGTTTTCTTTTGTTGCAGTTGTGTAATTTCGAGATACTGACTTATTGATTGTCTGGTGTACACTTAGCAGCTCAAATTCTGCTGCTGTCAAGTAATTGAATAGCATTTTTTGTATATTCCACAGAACAAACTGATGAAACTACTTCAGAGGTTACCCAGTGGTGTTGTCAGAAGGCTGCATCGTGAGCGCTACAAGAAAATGACTTGGTTAACTCCTGTGCCTGCTAGTCATAAACTTACTGATCAGGATGTTACAGACTTTGTAGAATGCATTATTCAACCTGTTCTTCTGGCCATGTTTAGTAAAACTGGAAGCTTGGAGGCTGCTCAAGCCCTACAGAACCTTGCACTGATGCGTCCTGAATTAGTAATTCCACCTGTACTTGAGAAGTAAGTTCTGCAGCAACATTATAACTTCCCTGTTCCTTTCCCAACAAATAAATATGCAAAGCAGTCATATTAAATTATAGGCAGTTTCCTTGCTGCCAGTGAATGCTTGCAGTGAGAGGAGCTGCTCATGCATACCCCTGAGCAATCACTTGAGTCAGGACAGGGAGTGAGGGAGGACTTTGGTTTTTATTTTAATTTATTTGTTTTGGTTTGGGTTTTTTTTTTTAAACACTTGGCAAATGGCATAGTTCTGGGTGTTGTTCATAGCTTGTGCAGTATATGGTAGTTCACAGGTGGTTTGCGTTTCTGATAACATTTTATATCAGATAGTTGGTGGATCAGTTGAAAAAGCAACTCTGTACCTTTTATTCATGAGCCACTTTTTACTTGCTCACTAGCTTTCAGTTGGGCCAAATATAAATGATGGTATTGCGTGTTTGTGTAGTAATAAGCATAAGTTTTGTACTTCTGTTTTGAGTTGGAGTATGTTACAGACTGTTTAAAATTACTGTCATTGCTTCTGACTTCGTAATCAAATCACTAAAGTACATGCTCATGTAAATACTTAGTTTGTACTATAACTAGTGCCTTGGTGCCTGAAATTCCAAAAGAAAAATGCAACTTCTTCCTGCTCCAATGAAAAGCTTTCTTCCTAGTCCCTGTCCATGTTCCCCTTCCTATGCAGTTTTTTGTACTTTAATAACTTATCTTGTAAAAACAGTGAAGAAATGAGTTTGTCTTGAAGAACTCTTCCTGAGTTCCATACCTTACTGACTCAACTGTAAAAACTTGATAAATCTGCTTTTACATGAAAACATTTCAAGCATAGCAGTTCTAAGGACAGCAATGGACGCCCATATTGGGAATGAATACCTTTTCTGTTTTGAGAGCAAACTGAACGTCTGCTCAGTAGTGCAAACTATTACTGGTATGTTTACCTTGGCTGCAGTTCCAAATTCATTTTGTGGAGTAGACGTAGGTCCTTTGAATGACATAGGGCAAGGGTAGCACTGTCTCTTGTTTGAACTGTAGGTTGTTGTAAGAAGTGTTATGCAGTTTCCTAAAAAGTACTTGGAGTAAAAAGAGGTTGAAAAATCACAGTAACTTAACAGGGTTTTATAAAAAAGGTATGGACTTCAGTGTAACATTAAGTAATATAATCCTTATCTATTTAGAGGCAGTCAAAGCAAGTTTTCATGCTTGTGACAAGAACCTTATGCTTTTAAGTGCACAGCTTGCATTAGCCTAAAGTTCAAACACAAAAGTCATCGTAGCTTTGAATCTAGGAGCCCGTGCAGTTATTAATTCCTATGTTGCAACTGCTAACAAATTGTCTAATCCTGAATTTTTTGTGAGTAGGACTGATCAAATGAAAGGAACATTTCAAATAGAACAATATTAAGTCAATTGGAAAAAGTTTGGAAAAAAGTTTTGAAACTATTATTAACTTGAATTTTTCTTGCAGAAATTTTGTACCCTTTCTGTAGAAAATAACGTGTGCGATCTGCTCTTATTTTCTTTGAAGGCTTTAGAAACATTGTTCCTAATATGACTGCTCTTAAACTTTATAGAACATATCCTGCACTTGAGACATTGACAGAACCTCATCAGCTCACAGCTACTTTAAGCTGTGTAATTGGAGTAGCTCGTAGTCTGGTGTCTGGGGGAAAGTGGTTTCCTGAAGGTCCGACACACATGCTACCTCTGCTGATGAGAGCATTGCCTGGGGTGGATCCAAACGACTTCAGCAAGTGTATGGTGAGTGTATAAATCCTGCTGTTTCTTAGAAGATAGCTAACCAGCTAGTTCACTCTGAACGCTTTTTTTAATATTCGTATTAAAGCAGCTAACTCATGTTTCCAGAAGTTCTTAGCCTGATTTTGTTCCTGCACAACTTTATTTTTAAAAAGTTAATATTACAAGCCTCTAACTTATGATAATGTTTTGGCTTGTTGGACAGTGCAAAATGAATCTTTAACGCCAGGCTGTGATAAGCATTGTACCGACTTTCTGGGCAGCTCTAAAAAAAAACCAACGAACAAACATGTTCCAGAGCTCCTAGCAAATGTTCCTATTCTTTTAAAATCAAGGGGAAGGCCTTTATCACTAGGTGTTCATTAAATTAGGTCCTAAAAGCACACATATTAATCAACTATTCAAACAATGTAAACATTATAAGATTTTTGTAACTTTAAAGTTCAGCACAAAAATGTTATTGATATTTTGGGGAGGAAGAATTAGGCTCTGGAATTTTTTTTAATGTAATGATTTACTTTAGCTCCCATACCTTAATTGCAAAAGCTTTTTAATGTGTAGAATATAGTAACACTTATTAAAGAGCTGTTTGCAACTCTCAACAGATTACATTCCAGTTCATTGCAACGTTTTCTACTTTGGTGCCTTTAGTAGATTGTTCATCTGTATTGCAAGAAAGAGACGATCTTTCAGAGGTAAGAGTGCTGTGCAGTTCTAAAAACAAAACTATAACCTAGTTTTCAATTTCATTTCTAGCAATATAATCTCTTCAGGACTGTAACAGGCTTGCTACTCTCTTTTTGCATACGTAAAACTGTTAAACAAAAATGCAACAAAAACCAAAATGTGCATCAGTTTGCTTCTGGTCACTGTGGTCACAGCTGACAGTGTGCAGATTTGCCACGTATTCTTAGCATTGCTGCCTAGTGATAGATTGTTGTAGAGAGAATGTTAAAGTCAAACTGTTTAAAATTTTTATGTCAAAACTTAGCTGCACAAGGCCCTGTGTAGTCTAACCTGACTCTGAGCTTGCCCTGCTTTGAGTAGGAGACTGGACTCCTCATGGACTCCTCCACTCAAAACTCTCCATGTAGGAGATTGGACTCCTACATGGTCTCCAGAGGTCACAAAAAAACATTAAGGTAGCAATAAAGAAAAACAAAACCAAAAAAAGCACAGATGACTACAATGTTGTTGTGAGAAGTGTGTACATCAATTCTAGTTCAAAACTCGTCCAGTTTAGAGCAAGGTAAAAGGTAACTGGTTGATTGTCTGGAGACTCTGAAAGAAATTTGATTTCCTGTAGTGCTCCTGCATTCTGTTTCTCCAGTATTGTTCTAGTACTTTGACCTTTTCTTTTCCATGTAGTAAAAAATACAGGAGAGAATGGGAAATAGTTTTTCTGTTTCTCTACTTATCACTAGGGTTTTGATTCTGCTTTTGATACAGCAGTTCAAGCACAGAGAGTGAAGCTGTATCTGGCATATTACAAATGAGGCAGCAGCAGTGTCCGCTGTGGTAGTTGCAACTGCTGTGTAAAATGTTCATCTGCTGCTAGAAGTCTCGTAGTTCTCAGAACACCTAGTCGCTGCAGATTGCATAGATTCTGAATACTCAGCTACTGGAAGAAGTTAATTTAATTGCCCCAGAGCTGCAGCACTCAAGAATTAACAGAGGAGTTTGTACACTGAATGCTTAATATAAATACGTTGGCAGAGCCAAGTCTGCCACCACAGTTGTCACTCACTGACCTCCTGCTGGAAAGGAGGATCAGTAGTAAGGCCAAAGGTTGTATCCATGGAGGCAAACGCGATTTCACACCGAGAGCTTATTTGGCTAAACATCAAGGCGAGGAAATTTGCTGGGACAGTTTAAATGTAATAATTGTTTTCACACAGTGTACTTGAGACTATACAAACTTAGATGGGAAATGCACTGTATAGTATGTATCATTTAAACATTGCAAGTGTTTTTGAAGTTGTTAATGTAGCAAATAAAGTTTATATTATGTTTCCTTAAGAAAAGACAACCTTTTGTGCTTCTTTTGCATTGGAAAACTGTAGGTGGAAAGAGAATTGTGCTCTGCAACTGCTGAATTTGAGGATTTTGTGCTGCAGTTTATGGATAGGTAAGTAAGCTAAGGGTAAGTGAAAGCTTGACATGAAAACTTAATAAAACTTCCAAGTTCCGCTTGCTAACTTTGTACTTATTATATTTGTGTAGATGTTTTGGACTTATAGAGAGCAGCACGTTAGAACAAACCAGAGAGGAGACTGAAACTGAGAAAATGACTCATCTGGAGAGTCTAGTGGAATTAGGTCTCTCTTCCACTTTCAGTACAATCCTTACTCAGTGTTCAAAGGATATCTTTAAGGTATGTAAACATGTACTTTCCATCTCACTTTAAGAGGCTTAATTTTCTATTGTGAAAGACTAGAGCATTCAGATTCTTCCGTCCTTCCTTCATTGTCCTGTTGTGAATTTTCATATTTAATCAAGGATAGAATTTGGGGGGCAGTTGAGGATTTACATATAGCTTACATAGCTTTTAGATTCTTGATAAAATCAAGAAGGATAAATCATTCTAACAGCTTCTTTTATAACTTTATCATTTTAGGCGGTGATTTTTCCTGTCTTATGATGGTAATGCTAACCTTACCCAATCCTCCACTTTCCATTTCTCTGCCTATCCCTAACAGTTCTTCAACTGGGCAAAAGAACCTGTTCGAGTAGCCATGAGGTTAATAGGATCAGAAAATTTATCTGGATTAAAATAACTCAGGGAAGGGGGTGCACAATCCATGATGTTACACAGGCAGATTTGTTTCTTGCAAGTTGGGTTAAAATATTTTAATCTTTTTACATTACATTATGTATATATTTGGAGATGCTAAGTTTTGTACATTTTGAACCAGTGCGGAGGATGTTTTTGGTATAATTTCGTCTAGAATCTTTTGGTTAATATAAGTCCTAAGTTAATTCTTTGTTGTCATTAAGTATTTAATTTGTATTTTTCCTGATTGTAAAGTAATTTCATGCAATCTACACTGTTTATAGTTCAGCTTGCCTTGCAAGGTACTGGATGGTAATAAGCTGCTTTAAAATATGCTGGCCATTTAAATAGTTGATAGTTAATTCCCTCTTTATTTGTTAACTAAGGGATGTTCTGGCTTTACATCAGTTTCACAAGTGAAATAACGTAGTTTTCCTTTCAGAGGACTGTGACTTATTCAGGGGAAACTGGTTTTCTTTGTAGTTTCTTGGGAGCACCCCAAGCTTACATTAGTCGACAGGATTTACCTGAACTCTTTTCTTCCTCAAGTGAATATATTAGAAGTGTCTCCATCATTTAGCTGAAGGCAACATCCCATTATGTCACCAGTTAAAGCACACAGTGTGTTTTGGTTTTAAACTCTCAGGAGTGGGGGAATATAGACCTTCCTGTAATTGAATTATTTTAATGATAGTGGACCGTCTAATGTATTTTCCAGTTACAGTGTGTTACTGTAACTGAGTGTTGCAATAAATAGTAAGGAAAAAAGTTAAAGCTACAAACTGAAACTGTTTTGACAAACCTTTTGTCATTGCTGCTTCTGCAGCAGCTTTTATTCTTCAGCTCAAGGACGTAGTTGTACAGTTAGACATAAGCATTGCATAGTGTGAAAGACACGTATACTGGTAACGTTCAGGATTTTTTTTCCTGGGCAGTTACTGTTCATATACATTTTTTTAATCTATCTATTCTGTAATGTTGTCAACTTTAATTATGAGAGTGGTTACATTTTACTTGGCTTTAGGCATTCTACAGAACTGCTTTCTCTGTGTATCTGTTATGATTTTTTTTAAATGTCAATCATGTTTCTGGTCTTCTGTTTTCAAAGAATACAGTACTCTATGTACAGATGCTGGCTTCTGTGCAACATCAAACGTCTGATGATACTTAGTTAAAAAAAAAAAAGTAACCTCCATCCTTTTGTGCTAATTTTTAGGTTGCCTTGGAGAAGGTCTTTAACTTTGCTGTTTCAAATATATTTGAGACGAGAGTTGCTGGTCGAATGGTTGCCGATATGTGCCGAGCTGCAGTAAAAGTGAGAGGAAATGCTCTGATTTCACTTGATTTTTAGTTTTAAAAAAACAAAGCCAGTACTACTACTTTTTCTTATGTAATATCTTTTAATTTTTCTTGTAAATACAGCTGCTTCCTAATATTATATCTTTTATAAAACTGGATGGTTGCATATAGCAATATTTCAAGAGATTAGTTCACAAGTATTTTTCTTGCATTTATGTTAAATTTAATACAAATTTTATTGAATGTTTAAAAATAATTGACAGGCTGATTCTAGATTGAATTAGGGCTGAGATAGTCTATTAGTTCCTCTTTTTCAATAATGTTGTTAGAAGATTTTTATCAATGTGTGTGCTGAGTTCCATAAGGCATCTTTTTTTTTAAAATGGGCTATTTCTGATGCCGTTTCCAGTGCCGCCCTGAGGAATCTTTGAAGCTGTTTGTACCACACTGCTGCAGTGTTATAACTCACCTCACAGTCAGTAAGTTTATAAGATTTCTAATGTTATTTACTTCAATTTAGATTGAGTTTTGTTAACTTAAAAATATTTAAAACTTCCATGTGTTTTCCCCAACTTCATTTCAATGATGGAAAATTAATTCAGTCCATTATTTCGTCTAAAAAAGCAGACCAACAACTATTTATGTGTAATTTCAAGACAGAAACCTGTCAAGCTACAGCAGCATGCTTCTTTGAAAACGGAGCAGTTTGAGGAATGTCCGGAGACATTTTGATTTCTCAAAAAGCATTCAAGATGTTAAATTGGCTAAAGTAACTTCCCATTGGATGTGGGTGCAGTATGAATTGGAAGGTTGCAATAAGAGGTTTATGCAAGCATCTGGTTTATGATTTAGCTTGTTGGGAAAACTTGATGGCAGTATAGTTACAGTAGTGCTTATCACTTTTTCCTCTAGATGATGATGTATTACATGATGAAGAGCTAGATAAGGAGCTACTTTGGAATCTTCAGCTTTTGTCAGAGGTATTGCAAAGAATATTCTCCCCATGCATGTATTTAATTGAATCCTGCTAATAACCCTGAAAGAAGAAAATAATAAAACTTTGTTAACAAAGTAAATGTTGTAGGAATGACATTGCATAACTTCTTTTTCTTATCTAATTTAAAACGAGACATAAGTGGCTGTTCTTTGAAGAAAATAAACATATGGTGTGTATGTGGGGGGGAAAAAAGCATTTCATACAAACGATTATTGAGGGACAGAGAAAGAAGAGAGTTACATGCAGGGAAAAACATAAGATGTTTTTGTTAAATGTAAATCTTCTAAAATTAATCTCAAAACATATGAGTATTGCTAAAAAATTTTGAACAGCATCAAGAAACAATGTGTATTGGAGTTCTTAAGTGTTCCTTAAGCTTTTCCAACAATAGAAGTGGTAGTTCCTGTGTAAGGTCAGTCTTTAATTTGAATTCAGTGTGACATACAGAATGAAACCTGGTACAGGATAAGTTGAGTGATGTCCTCTAGAAAAAAATCAGTTATGTTTACTTTTGCCTTGTTTGTCTTTCTTATTAGATCACTCGAGTGGATGGAAAGAAGTTGCTACCATACAGGGAGCAGCTTGGGAAGATACTGCAGCGAACCCTACATTTAACCTGTAAGCAGGGTTACATTCTGTCTTGTAACCTACTGCACCATCTTCTTCGTTCTGCTACACTTATCTACCCCACAGAGTACTGCAGTGTGCCAGGTGGCTTTGACAAGCCTCTTTCTGAATACTTTCCTATCAAGGCAAGGATTTTCATTTATTTAGGATTAGAGGATATGACTTTATTAACACAATCATACACTATATTATTTGTTTTTATTTGGAGATTCTGAACATAGATAGCAGCAATGGAAAGTGTAGTTGAAAGATGCTTTAAGCTTTGAGACATATAGCAAGTTACAAGTTACTTAAAATTATACTTATAGCAAAAATAAATACTGTTGTTTTGAATAGTTTTATAGCATGACATGTTAGTGTTTTGTGGTGGATGTTTTACAATGATTGCATGACTAGAATATAGTGATACAAAGCAAGAGTGCCTGCTCATGTTTCTTAATCTTGTAATATATGATGCATTTAACGTAGACCCAGCTATCATGATGTACAGTGGTATAAACAGTTAAGTTTAGTGTTTAGCAGGAGAATTTCGCTGTTCACTTTAACTTAAATGTCCAGTCATAAGAAGCATTGTTGCACTAGGACAAATGTAGTCTTTCATCTGCTTTTGGGGATGAGAGCTGCAGCCTTTCCTTGTTCTTCTGCCTATAAATGTGGTTATCACATATAACAAGTAGTGGTGAGTGCATGGAAAAATGAGCACCACAGTGCAAAACAATTGCAAGAAAGGAGACATGGTATTTTACAGGTAGGCAGAATAACAAATGAACAGTGATTTTACACTGAGATAAAATGAAATAAAATGAAAGCAGAAGTGGCAATATTAAAAATTACTGAAACTGTCAAAAGTAATATGCTAGTCTGCTGTTAAGGCTTTGACATCCATTTGCCAATATTGCAGATGACCAGTGCATCGGTTTTCAGCTGGCCTATTTGAATATAAAGCTGCATTTTGCTGAAAAGTGTTCTTTTACATAACAACTGCAGACAATCTAATGCTTGTTACTGAAAGCCAGTACAGTTTTGTAAACTGATGGGAAGATAAAATTGGACCAGGTACTCATAAAACAAACAAAAAATCTTAATTTAATGCCCCAACACAAATATTTTAATTGAAAATATTCACAATTACTTTGCTATTCTGTACCTGTGTGCCTACTTTAGAAAGTGTATATTCTATCAACTCTTTATTGCCATTAACAGCTTGAGTTTGTCACTTGAATGCTTCCTACTCTGTCCCAGTGTAAAACTGCAGTTCTGTCACTTTCTCAA
>NW_010318781.1:35467-46150 GCF_000700745.2 Antrostomus carolinensis | reverse complement strand
TCCGAGGAAGAAACTTAATAGCAGGCAACACTGAATAAGTGTACTACTGTAGTTCTTTGTACTTTTTGTCCAGACAGATTGGTTACACGTTTTAAGAACAGACAGTGAAGGCTTGTAATCTTAAATTACCACATAAAATTGAACAAAGACAGGAAATGGAAAGTGAAGACTGAAAAGGCCTATTAATTAATATAGTCTGAAGCATGGACCTCATGTTTTAATATGAATTAGTAATAAATACTGACTTTTCTCTTCCAAGTATTCAAGTGGTGTTAATTCTATAGCAAGTCTGAGCTCTTCGTAAGCCAAAATATATAAAGTTGTCTTTTTCATGGGATGACCTAGCATTGTATAGAAAGTACAATTTAAAATTTAACTTTTTTTTATTTTTAAGATGAAAGTACTAAGTTTCATTATTATGGTTCAAAACTGAAAAGAAGTATTAAGAAGCTAGCAGCTTCTTTGTTTTCTATAGGAGTATCAAAAGTCTGAGTTGTACTTAAGAACATTTCTGAATTTGTATCCAACCAAAGGAGTAACAAAGTTGTATTTTGATTAGACTGATACAGTCCTTTTCCTTTTAGTCCTTTCAGGTATGTTATTTTCCAGATACATGTAGACATTATAGTACGTTTGGGATTTCTATTTGGTTTTATTGTGTTCTTAGTTTTTTGCTCCTGTAATTGTCAGGATAACTGCTTTACAACAGTAACTAGTTCATGTGTTTGAGGTTTTTCAGTAATATTAAATGCTATATTTTTTTAAAGACAATTTGCTTCATAGTTTGATTAATAAAAAATGTCTTTATTTACTATAGGACTGGGGTAAACCAGGTGACCTGTGGCACTTGGACATCCAGTGGCATGTTCCTTCATCTGAGGAAATAAACTTTGCTTTTTATTTGCTGGATACTTTTCTTCAGCCTGAGCTCACCAGACTAGAGCACTATGCAACTGGAAAACTAGAAATGTCCAGGTTAGTGGTGATACATAATATGGAGAAAGTGTATTTATCCACTCATGTCTGTTTTAAGTAGTTATTGCCAATCATGCTGGCAACTACAAAAATTAAGAAGCAAAATACTATAATATTACACTATCTTCAATATTATTCTAAGATTTCCAAGATTTTTAACTCTTAGGAGTACATGTAGCTTGGAAGTGCATTTCATAAAATGGATAACATTATTTTGAACAGAAACACTCTTAAAAAAATAAAATCTTAAGACACTATGTTCATATAGAGACTTTTCTGTTCCAGAATTTTTTCCACAAATTATGTTTCCGTTTAACTGTTGTCAGCAATCAAAAAGCTCTTCCTCCAGATTCTTACCTTCTTATTTTGGCACAACCATTTGTGTTCCTAAGCTAAGTGGAACACAGAACTGAGTTGGCTTGGAAATCTGTCTCTCTCCACTTCCTTCCTATGAGTAAATGGATTCAGTACATAGCGTGTCCCTGCAAAAAGTGGCAGTTTTGAAACTGAGGAGGTAACACAGAGTCAATGGCATAACAAATAGGAATGGAGGCAAGAACACCATTGCCTAATTGTGTTAACTCCGTTAGTCTGAAACCATGGCTTCATAAGGATGGTTTCCTAAGCACAAGATAATCATGAGTTTAGTATGTGCTAAAGCATTTCCAAGTATCACATAGCTAAAGCTGTTTACAAGCATTAGATCTTGAACATTCTTTATTTCTCATGTTGAACCTTCACGTCCTTGGAGCTATATTTACTTCAGTTGATGTTCATAGCATGTGACGTTATAGCTCGTGCTGTAAAGTGCAGCCGTACATGAAGTGGGGCATGGTGTATCAGACTTAAATACTTTTCTGTATGACCAAGTTCCCGCTTTTTTTTATCTGAAAAAGGCAATACACTCCTGACAAATCAATGCCACTGAGCTGTAATTAGAAAGTATATTTTGACTAAAAGAAGAAAGGATATGCTTCCTATTTTTAGCTTATTTGTATGTTTATTTTGTTTTCTTTTCTCTTTGACACCTTATATGTAAAGCTGTTAATTTATAACAGAATTGGACCTTGATTTGCTCAAGGCTTCACTGTGCTACATAATAGAAGTAAATGGTGGTGATTTGGGAGAATATAGCCAAGTGCATGAATTGCAAGTTAAATTGGAGGGCAAGATAGCAAAGCTGCAAGAGTAGAGAATACCACTAGTTGCTGAGGGAGTAGCAGGTCAGAATAAATGTGATACTAGGTGAGCCTGCTGTTGCTTTCAGTTGCGGTATTTCTGGAGTTTGAATTCTTGTCAGTTTTTTTTCCCAGTATTCCACTAAGTAATAATTGGGAATGAAACTTTTTTATATATATTTAGGAGCTTCAGAATAAGATTTTCTATTACAAAAGATAAAATGAAAAATTCTTAACAGCCTTCATTGAACACATGTATTTAGAGAGTTGATAAGTAATGCATGAGTACTAAGAGCTCATCAGGTAGCGAACCTCTTAAGAGAGCTAAAAGGAGTTCTTTGGCAAATCAGAGCTGCTTACCACAAAGATAAGAACAAAGGGCAAAATTTGTAAATGTATACTAAATGCTACTACTTTAAATGAGACAGCTTTAAAAAGAATTTCTTAATTCTCTAAATTAACACAGAAAAAAGCTGTTCATTGTTGCATTATAATTTATGTTCAAACTATAAAATATTCACTGATAAAGAAAGTATTCTTGCATCCTAATCATGGTGGGAAGGACTTTTCTTGGCCTTGGGGTGGAGAGTTATGTAATGGGTTTTATCTGAGATTTAGAATAAAATTCCTCAAAACAATTTTTTGGGGTAAAGCTGTCTGTTTTGAGATTCGATTATCTCATTATACTGACAATTCCTTCACTGTTTCAGAATGTAAAATCTCCAGAAGTCTCAAAAACAAGTTTTTCAAAAAACAAAGTTAAATGTTGGAGTTCTGTAATAGAATTAGGTTGGATCAAAAAAGATTGATTTCTGTAATACTCCCTCTTGTGTTTAGAAGTGATATAGCTAAATAAAAAGGCCTTAATAAAACATCACCAAAAAAATAAAGTTTATCATTTGTATGTTTTCAAGCATTTAACAGATAAGTAATTGAGTTTTCTTCTTTGTTTAAGAGATGATGTGCAGCAGTGTCTTGCTATAGTGCATAACTGCTTGATTGGTTCTGGGAACATTCTGCCTCCTCTAAAAGGAGAAAAGGTGGCTCATCTGTAAGTAAAATTTATTTTTATATCACAAACATTCTTAGCAGTTATATTCATGGTGGTTTTTAGTGCTTATTGGTATTATCACACAACTTCTAGCGGCTGTTTTTAAGGAACTCATACTAATATAAAGACACAGAAATTTGAGGTAGTGACTTACAGAAATACATGAGTACTTAAAGCATGAAAGAATGTTAAGTGCTTTTTTTTTGTGCAAGACTGAAAATGTTAAAGAAAGGTAGGTGATAGCACTGTGTTGCTGATGCTACTTTATGTAAAGGATATGGAAGCTAGGCATTTACTCACGTGTTTCGCCTCCTCCAAAAGAAGCCTTCAAACCACAGTACACTGCCATCTTACTAATGTTTCTGCCACCCTGAACGAGTAAAGTCATAACTGTTCTGAAGTTAACTTCCTGCCGGCTGTTTTCTCATGTTAAAATAGAAAATACGTCCTGTTTGAAAGCTCAAACCCCTGTGAGTAATGTCACAGCAGAACCTGGCTACTGGTGCCAGCATACAGTAGAACTCCAGCAAAAATGCTGGAGTAAACTTCCATTTTGGAAATAACAGGAACTTTCTGTTGTGTTACAGTAGTTCAGACTTTAAAACACACTGTTTAGTAGATGGGATTGCTGCTTTAGCTTTGACTTCTTTGAGAAAGTATGTTGAAATACTAATGTTAGAGGCAATTACAAGTTTGATCTCAGTATTTCTGTTGTTATTTACCATGTTTGAAATATGGAGGGTTTCAATTACGGTTGTAGCCGCAGTCTGTATTTGGTGACTATAAAGTTGTTGCTGAGATTTTTTTTTTTTTTTTTTTTTTTTTTTTTTTTTTTTTTGCCAAATACCAGCTACTAAAAGTGGCAAGGAGCATTGATACAGTCTCAAATGCATTACTTCAGGTGCCTGGCTTCTGTGAGCTTCATACAGTGGGAGAGGCTCCTCTTGTGAGTGAGAGAGAGAGTGTGAGAACATTTAAGCTGGGGAGCTTTGTAGAGGCCATCTTTTACCATTGACTATGTAAGAAATCCAGGGAAATAATCTTTTAGTTAAAGAGACAGTGCAGGGCATTAAAGATTATTATCTTCTAAAATAAGGACTCCAAGACCTTTCAGGAGGCATTGACTGTTCCTGTACCAGCAATGTGCTAATGGTCCATATTGGGCAAGTGTGGGACCATATTAGCATTGCTTCTTGATTCCGTCTACATCCTGCCCTGGCATCTGTTAGGCAGCAGGCACTAGACGCTTGCAATTCATACAGCTCATGGGTTCAAGGACTGAGTTTCTGGTGTTGGTCCTTCAAAGGAGAAGGATTTTTTTATTATTATTATTCTTGGATACCTTGAACTTCAAAATACAAGGCTGTCTTGGCCCAAAAAGTCTTTAACACCACCAAAAATCTCTGGTAGCTATAGTAATCTGTTCATCGAGGAAGAAACACCTGTGTAAAAATAAACAGTTTTGCACCCTTGTCTAGGCTATGTGATTGTCAGGAATGGAAGCTTCATTTGGTAGAAGAAAACCTCCCCACTCCACCTGTGGAGAAGAGTTAATTGCAGCTGCTAGAATGTGTTCATGTGGACTGTCTCTGGTTTTGTTTTGGTGTGGAGTGTTTAGGGTCATCTTTTTGTATTGTTGGGCAAGGTCTGTAAATTCTTAATGTACAGGTTAGGACATTAACCTATAATCAACTTCTAAATTACTTGTATACTTTATGGAAGATTTGCTTTATTCTGTTAGTTATCTGTGCTGCCTTATTAAATATAGATACTTTACATAACAACATACCAAAATCAACTTGTTACTAAAGAACTCAAAAGCAGACTTCTCTCACATAATCTGAGTTTTGAAGCTCAGTAGTTCATTCTGCAGAGTTTGAGAGTCCACCATTATCTGGTTTTGTACAGACTTTACTGACGAAGCTTCTTCTGCCCACTGTGAGCAGGTCTTGCATCCAAACTTCGTTTACATTAAGGCTTTTTAAAAACATAGTTAAGGCAATTTATCTTTTCAGTTACTTTACACAGGACTCTGGAATTTGCCCGCTGAAGTTGAATGAATTTTAAGTTCTCGTTAGTTCTTTTTCTTTGTATGATTTGAATTATCACAAATGGAACATGGATTTTTAATGAAGGAGACAATCTGAGGGAGGTAGAGTGCAGCTGTGTACAGTGGATTGTACTTTGATCTGGTGAGGTGGACTAAATCCTTCAGGAGATCTTGTTGCACTTCATGAATGTTAATGCACTTAAATGAATGTTAGATCCCTGTCAGTTTATTCATCTTGCTTAGCAGAAAGCAGTTATAAAGATTAGCATCTATTTATCATCTTGTGAGATGAGGCTGAGTTGATCCATCCAGGACAGATGACGGTCATTCTAGTGATACTTATTATGAAATGTATATTCTGTTTTAATGGATTACTGTGTGTAAGCAAGGGTCACAGAATGGAACGGTACCAAGAAAGATGATGTCCTCTCCACTGCCTCACCTCCTTCCTTTTCCTTTCCCAAGATCTAACTAGAGTATTTGAATGAGGGAGATATATATTTTGATTTAAAAAGCAGTATGAAACAGCTTCCTATGCATACTGTTTTCTATCCCATATGTCCATAAAATTCTATCCAGTTTGAATGTAGGAGGTGTCTTTTGATTAACTTGCTATTAAAACAGGAAAAAAGTTTGATTTTAATTGTTATTGTGTTATGAATTTCTGGAGGGGTTTTTTGTCAGATAGCAGTTTATATTCCCAAGCCTATTCCCATTATATACAGTGGGAATGCACATAAAGCACTCAGATTTGAAACTGAAGGGCTTTTACTGAGAGTAACTAAGTCAGTTACCCAGAACACCCTTATTTTAAGTACTGTGTATTCACAGTTACCATGTACCACTAGTGGTGATGATATTCACTGTCTAAAGTGAATACACTCAACTCTAAAAAAAAAAATAATAATAATAAAAAAAAGTACGTCTACACTTCTAAAACAAACTGTCACATGAGATTTCTTGTCAGATACCTCCTACACCACTTCATCCTAATGAACCATAGCTGATCACACACCATGTAGTACAGCATTGTTATTTGTGCTGGCTGTGAAATAGAGCTGAGTAGGTGTAACCGCTAGTTTTTCCTTCATCTTGATAGTTAAGGATACCCGAAGATTCTTGCCGAGAAAGACAGATAATGTGTATTTGTTCTTTATAATCCTCTAGCCTGCTCACTGAATGAAAGTCACATAGATGGGGGAGAGCTCGGAGCTGTGTAATTCTAATCTCAGCAGAAGAAAAAACGTGTGTAATGGGATGATGAACTAGATGTGATGGTTCATTTACCACTGTGATCTCTGTCTGCCTGCAGGCTGCTCCTGCCACCAAGATGCTTTCCCCCTGAATGTATAGGGTTTATTTTTCTGTGTGACAACTGAAAGCTACCCAAATATTTGCAGACCTTGTCTTTGGGGTCTATTTGCAATCTTGCTTGGGTGACAGGCAGGGGAAGGCAGTGGCAGGAATAAGGCAGAAAGGCTGCTTTCTTCATTAGGAGCAGGCTGTAGCAGTATGAGACCACTGTACCTGATTTTTATAATTAATTTAAGTGACTCAGTCATAACAGTGACTAGTACAAAGCAAGATGACTAAGTGAGGAAGTTGGGGTTTTTGCTTAAGTAATAGGGGAAACTGTGAAGTTTTGAAAATTACATACTGACAGTACATCACAGATGCCACAACCTGGCCAAGTGCTTGTTTCATTATTGGTTGTCACAATTGACCTGCATTGTTGCATAAAATTCTCATGCATTAAATGCAAGGTTTGGGTTTTTTGGATGGATGAATTTTAAATCACAGCGTTAGATAGACATGGTAATCTTCTAGGGGGATGAGAACGTAACAAAACTTATGAGTACTGTTTTGGGAGAAGAAAATGAACGAATCTGGACTGAAGTTCTAAATCTTTCTGCTTTAGAATAAATAGCAGAGATGAACACATGAGCCTGCTTTCCACTAACATTGCTTCTTGGTTTTTTGCTGTGACTTCAATTCTTTTGAAGTTCCTCCTCCAGGAGGAAAATGGAGCTGTTGCAAATAGAAGGCCTCTCCACTAGCATGGAGACTGCTGCATTTTACTGCAGGAGTGCTTTTAACCCAGGATTCTATTTTGTTTGTTTATAGGTGGTGTATTACAATTCATCAACATCATTTTATGGAAATAATATTTAAAAGTCTGTTCACTTACAGAAACGTTTCTTCTTGAGAAGTTTTGTGGGAAGTCACCTAGTCCATTTCTATGGACTTTTATTTTTTTTGTTTGAAACTTGAGGAACTTGGGGTTTTTTTCCTTAGGGTCAAACACCTGAGAGTACACAATAATTTCAAAATGTCTTTCTTCATTGCTCCTTGTTAAGAATAGTCTGTTTAGTGTTTTGGCAGTTTGTGTTTATTTTATTTATTAGCTGTCGAAAATAGATTTGCTTCTTGAATAGTTAATACACAAAGTTTTTCTGTTGGTTTCTTATTTTGGGTTTTTTGGGTGTTTTTTCAAATTTAATTTTTATTTATCGCTTAATAAAACTGGAACTGAATAAAATTCACCAGTATTGGTCTGGTATGTTCCCCTTGTTAGACAAAATCAAACCATGCCCTTATTTTCATGGCTTAATAAATACTGGTTAGAGTAAAGGTTTAAGAACTTCTGTTTTTTATCTCCAAGTGTGTACGTTGGCATGAGCCTTCTTGAATCTCCTCTCAATCTACGTAATGTTTTCATGTTGATTCATTAGTTTCTCTTACTCCTTTTTTTATCTTTTGATGACTGGTAATCTCCAAACTGAAAGGTGATACATTTAGTACAGAAAACACGTTGTTAAATTGATTAACACTTGGCTTGGGTGTGCTAAGTATACCCAAAAGTATACGTTGTGTGTGTGTGTATGTACATATGCACCCTCAGTATACACTTCACTGTAGCTGTTGTGAAGTGCTTGAAGAGCAATTTCCTTGTTTAGTCAGCTTGAGCACAAAAGGTTTTTAGGTTGCCTAAACTTTTTCTGAAACCAAGCAGTTCTTGCAATTCCATCCCCTCCTTCCCAATTTTGGGAGCAAATTTCTCATGTGTGTTATACATGAATGACCTAAATAGTTTATACCCTTCTGGAAATCCCATCATAGCTTAATTAAAAATTAGCTCATGCTTCGTGTTACTGTGAATGTTTCATACATGGGCAAGTGTTTAGGGAGATTATAGGCAATTCAGTAAAAAGACATTTGTGCACAGTATGTGCACAAATAAACTGTGTAACTGAAACTTGTCAGAATTTTTAAGAATACATATATTTTAGTAGGAAATAAAACTTTAATAAATGTCGCTTGGTGCTGACTGTTTATTTTTTTGCTTGTAAATAGCAAGGAATTTCACGATCTTTTTTGGAGAATGAATGAATTCTCTTCTGAAGTGCCATGCATAACAAATTAATAGAAAACTATTTCATGACTCAACAGTGTGTATTTATATTATTATTCCACATGGTGTTCTTCGTCTTTAGTAGAGGTGCCATTGATTTCAGGTGTGTTCTGTGAATTACTTTTTTTTAAATGAAAAATGAGTAGTTACAAGGGGAAGGGGAAAAAAGGAGTTGAGGAGGATGCCAGAGGAGCAGTTGTGAGGGGAAATCTTGTGAGGAGCAATCCTTTATGACAGCAGTAATTTTTTGTTGCTGAATTAAGGTGTTCAAAGCTGTGGTGAATTGTCCTGACATGGCTAGGGAAAAATTAATTCACAGAGATTTTTCTGTGCCTGCAAAAAGGCAATGTAGTGGTTGCTGTGGCACATGAGATGTGTGCAGGTATACATAATGCTTCTTTGCATACAGTCTACACTTTTTCTTAAGAAGCCACTGTAATTGTAAGTTATAACAATGTCCTTTTGTTATAATGACTCTAATGGTGTGCAAATAAAGGTTATTTCAAATGCAGACAGTATAAAGCTGTCTAAGGTTGACAAATCTTTCACCAGTGTTCAGTTGAGTTCCCTTTGCTTCCCTTCCTTGCAGCCTACTTGAGGTAACAGTAAGCAGCTGATTTTGGGAAGCAAAACCAGAGCTACTCAGAGAACATCCATTTTTTGTCTCCCTCTTGGTTAGTTAGGATGCATCATTGCTCTGCTCTTGCTATGGATGTTGGTAGGAGCTTTCTTAATGTCCTTTCACTGAAGGTGTTCAGACTACAGGTCAAGGATAAGACCACTTCTTTGAAATGTGTGAGGATGTGATATCATGTGCTGAGGGGCAGGGCTAGCTAACCTCTCTTGGCATCTCCAGGAAACTTCCCAGCTCTGCTGGGGGAGCTCCACACAGAAAAGGAAACAGTTACTCCTCCACGGTGAGTAACCCTGTTTTCTCCTTGTTCACCTTCTGACTGTTGTCTTTTAATCTCTTATGTCAGAATAGGTTGATGCAGCCCTTGATCTAGTCCTTAACGTGGCACGGGGGTTTTTTTGCAATTAGAATAATTTCCTCTGTAGTTGGTTCAGTGGAGTGATGCTAAAAGTTAGTTGTTGCTGAAAAGCCGAATCTGATTGCTGAACTGTACTTATATACTGAGGAATATGTACACAGAGAACTTGAATAAGATGTCTAGATGTTGAAAAACATAGTGCATCAGTTTATCTCAAATAAAGATTCTTTAGGTTTTGTACTGTGGCAAATAAGGGAATTAATTCTTCAAAGTTCTGTTTAATTGGGATTGCTATTCCAGCTATAGTTTTGGATTTTCTTGGCAATTTCTGTGTTGAAAACTGTTGATACAGAATGAAGCACAGTATTGTTTATACATTGCATGAAACATTGTTGTGAGAATCTTGCTATCAGAGTTGACTGAAGTTAAGAAAAACCCTTCATGACTCTTCTTTTTGCGTCTCTGAAGTAAAGCACTTGATTTTCTCTGCCCCGGTGGTTGACATTTAAAATGCTGAATATTGATAGCATGGATCTTAGTTTGTGGGTCAACTAGAAAAGTTTGTTGCATTTTGAACATAATATTTTCATCCTATTAGTAGCCTTCTTGAAAGTAGTGGTTCGGCCTGTGAAGTAATGTCATGGGGAGTGTAAGGACTATACCAGGCTAGTTCTTGATTACTGAATGCTATGTGTTGTTACTACTGGTTTGCTTAGGAACCTGAAGCTTAGAGAGAGCTTGGAGTGTTGTTTTTCCTTTGTTTTAAATATTAGAGACTTGGCTAGCTGGCAAAGAGCAGTTCAATGTGTTTTACTGGAAATGGGAAGGAATCCTGAAGATTTTTAATCTTTCTGTAGACTACCCAGGTGAAAGTGGGAAATTGCACTTTAATTTTCCTTGCCTCATAGATAGGAAAGTCTTACATGAACTTAATTTTTGTATTTATATCAGGGAAAACTGTTTAAGGGTAAAAATATATTAAAATACTATAGAAAAATTTGCTGCTATGAGCTCGTTTATTTATC
>NW_010318781.1:27312-35442 GCF_000700745.2 Antrostomus carolinensis | reverse complement strand
CCCCCCTCCCAAAAAAAAAAAAAAGTAGTTGCTTAATATCTAACTGTCTGAGATTTGTTGGATTTATCTATTACCTTTCTTTTTTTTAATAGTAATAGTATTTGGGTTGGGAAGGTTCACTCTTTTTTTTTTTTTCCCCTTCCCCTCCTCCCCCCTCCCCCACATATTAATTTCAGAAATATCCCTGCTCTGTATCTTCCCAATTGGAAAGATCTGATCTTGGAGAAATACATAGCAAACATCATGTAGATGATTCTAAAAGAGCAAGTGTATGAGACCACAGCGATTTATATATATTTATTCAGGACCAAAGTTCTGGATTGACATTGGATATTTTGGAGATTGTATAAGGGGCCAGGTTGTACCTTAAGCACTTATTCCAGTGCTGAGTTTTTGGGGAAAAAATAGTGGGGAAAACTTTTGGAATAGCTTGTTTTCAAGTTAACTTAGTGCTACCAGAAATACAATGAGGAAAACGAAATGAAGACTCCAATTCTTGATGTCCAAACCAATTAAGAAAAAGACACTTCAGTTTGACTCTTACTGATGCAACTGTTACAAGGGTTGTGAAATCAGTTTGTTTACTTAAGTATTGGTTGCAAGTTTTTTTCTTGGGATTGGCATTTCTTCATCTAATCAGCGCAATAACTGAAGCACTCATGTTTTAATGTGTTTGCTTTTACAGGAGAAAAATGAACCTTATTTCTGATTCTGACAGATAGAAGTTTGCTGTTGCCTGCAATCTGAAAGTTTATTTTAGTATCTGGTAGTGCATGTTCAGATATAGAATTTATTGTGTTTTCTGATGTGTTACTTAGCATTTGTAGCAGGAGTAGATTCACATTACTTCCCTTGCCTTTATTTGCTCCGATTATACTGACAATGCAATCTTATATAAAGATTTGTTTTTATAGGGACTACTTGCTAATATTATTTGTTTAATATAATACACTGGTGTATTTTGTCCTTGAAAGCATGAATGTGTCTACCTTAATGTTTAGGGGCCAAGATTGTAGATTTAAAAAAAACCCAACAAACAAACTAACTATGAAATGATACAAAACCAAAACAAATACACACACAAAACCCCTCAAGCGGATGTACGATATGTTCTTAGGTCTTTTAAATTCATTGACATGTGATATCCGAGTCTGTATTTTTCACATGGTAACATACAAAGCAAATCCACTAAGACTAAAAATTCACTTTAAAAAAGTATTTTGGATTGATAAGTTTGACCCAAATTCTGGAAAAAGCATGGCTTTATTTTCTGGTGTTGTTATTAATAGTGAACTTCATATAGTGATGCATGTAACTTCTGTAGACAATGGGTACGTTTCTTTACTTTATAAAGAAAGGACCAAAGTCAGAACAGCTTCATCAGCTTAACTTGTCAGGAAAGGGTTCTGCCTCAGCAGTGAAATTCATCTGTCTTTTTTAGACTGACTAGGAGCAACACTTGTTTTGATGACTGTGTTCATAGATGGAACAATAAGGACAATTCTCTGGCTATTTAACAGAATAGTGAGGTTATGTTAAATGAGAAATCAAGATTCTGGGTCCAAGATGTCCTTATGGTGTACTTGCCTCTAACAAACAGTCTCACCCAGAAGTATGGTTAGTTTATAAATATTAGGTATTACTGTTAGTAAACCCAAATGTCCTTGGTGCTCCTGGCATGAAATTTAACTTGTTAAAATGAATTAAATGTCAGTGAAACTCACATGGTTAAGGATTTCCATAGTACATAGTAATACTTGGTTTGTTTTCATGCAGAGTCCCAAGTCTGGTGTCTTTGGAAGAGACAAAACTGTACACAGGTGTTGAATATGGTAAGTAGATCCTAATTCTGTTCAGACATGTTGTAAGTGTTGTTTGCATTCTTTATTTTTCTGTTCTAAAACCAGTAGCTTCTTTTAGAGAGCATAATTTTGATTCTTCTCTTTATATTAAATGGGCTCTTTTGGCCAACACAGAAATTCTTGTGTTGAAACACCGTTTCCTCTTCAGCGATGGTATACAAGATACAAATGTACTGCAATAATATGGCTGGGAATGGGAGCTCAGGTCCAGTCCCCAAGTCAGAGTGCTTGGGCCCTTGTACTTCCAAGGTGCAGGAAGCAACACTCGTCACCCAAGGACTGCACTGGAGAGACAGAAGGAATCAAGGCATAACCTGCTAAAGGCTGTGATAGCTCCATTAGAAGAAAACTGCATTTTTCAGGTTTTATTGTGTGTATTCTTCACCATCTTCCAAGTGAGGATGGGCTGTTTAAGTAAGGAACTGAGGCAGACAGTAACTGCTTCTTGGATTATTAAATGGTTTAGGTGCATTAATACTACTTCTAAAATCTGGTGCATTAGTTTGCAAGTGGTAAGTTTGTAGCCATATAACAGGTAATACAGAATGGGCTTTTATTTAGTGGTCTTCTGCAGCAGTTAAGATTGTTCTGGTTTGAAACTCTCCAAGGAGACTGCTTGTATCATTGATCCTTCTTTCTTCTTCATTTTTTGTCGTTCAGATTGGAAATGGTTTTCCCCTTCCGTTCATGGATGTGGACAAAGTCCCCAGTCTTTTACTGGCTTGATCACTTGATATGTAAAATATGTGTTCTATTGACTTTCTTTTTTACCCTGCTTAATGTGTTACTCAATTTTCATATGCTAAATAATCTGCCTCAGTCTGTAGTTAGAAATGAAGCCAACTGTCAAGGCAGATAAAGAAGGCGATGTACCTATAAAAATCATACTGTTGACTTGATAAACAAAACAAAGCCCTATGAGAGTGGTGTCCTTACATATAACAAAATGGGTTTTTTTATAATAGTCCATACTGCCATTTCTGAATAGTCTGCTCTGGCTTTCCACTTATCTATAAATTGCTTTTTATGCTATTGTATAATAAAGATAAAATGTTTAATTTCTTTGTAGATTTATCAAGAGAGAATTACCGAGAAACAATTGCAAGGGTTACAAGGAAATTGCTGCGTAAGTTTAACCGCTCCTCTGTCTAAAAAGTACTATGTTATACTTTTAAGTATAATTTTATAGATGAGGAACTTGTTTCGTTTACTTTGCCTATAATTCTTATATTTAAGCTTTGTAGAAATAAAATTATTGTTAATTTCTAAAACTCTTTACCTTTCTGATATTAAATTATTTTTCTTCCAATTGCAGGCTATATACTTGATAATTCAGAAGATGACACCAAGTCTTTATTTCTAATAATAAAGGTATACTTATAGTTTGTAACACTTTATGCAAGATTACTTGTTTTGCAAAATAATCACTCTTTGTCATCTTTTTCTTTCTACAGATTATTAGTGATGTTTTACAGTTCCAAGGGTCTCACAAGCATGAGTTTGATTCGAGATGGAAAAGCTTTAATCTAGTGAAAAAATCAATGGAGAACAGGGTCAGTGATTTTTCTTTGTAAAGCTTAGGCAAGGGATGGAAATAGTTCCTAATGTTCACAAAGACTTTTTTCATTTTTCCGTTACTGTTCTAATCAGTTTTCATAATTTTGAAATCTAATTCCTTGATAAGAATATTGTTCTGCAGTGCTTTTGTACCTTTATTTGGAAATCTTATGAGTAAATAGCTTAGCATTTCTGAATTGTAGTAGCCTTCAGTTTGCATATATCCTTGGACCAAAGTCTGAGATTTGGCATGATGCTCCATTCTGGTCCTTGTTAATTGAGATATTTCTGTGACTAGAGGTCATTTAGCTTATAGAGACAAGTAAAAAACTAAAATAAAAACTTTACCAGGGCAAAAAAATCAAGGTTGTCCTCCAAGAATTTCTATATGAAATTTGCCTGTTTCTAGAAGCAAAAGAGTACATGGGGAAATCAGTCAGTACAGATTGCTAATATGAATACTGAAATCTAAATGAAATTATGTATTTGTTTACAGCTTCAAGGAAAGAAACAGCATATCAGAGCTTTGCTGATAGACAGAGTTATGTTGCAGCATGAGGTAATACTTTCACTTAAATCTTCACTAGCTACTTTACTTGAAAAGCTGATTTGTTACATTGTCATTTAGCAAAAGGTGCACTCCTGTTTCTCTTAACATGTGAAATGTAAAAATAATCTGTTCCTTATTTGTGTTTTCTATGCAATTTAGCTAAGAACACTAACGATGGAAGGCTGTGAATATAAAACTTCCCACCAGGAGATGATCAGAGATCTTTTGTGTTTGTCCACAAGTTCATATGGTCAGGTAAGGAACAGCCCCTTTTAAACCAAGATATATGGACTTTTTTGTTGATCTCCTCAGGTTATGTTCTCAGAATCTTCACATTTCTATTTATTTCTTTCTCAACATGAAATATTTACTTATTTCATTTGCGTTAGTTGCCAATTTTGGCGTACTTTTTGCTTTAAGCCCCTTATTTGTCAAATAAAGAACTGGTTGCTGAGGCTACCAACTTAGGTTACCAATTTTAAATTTTTTTAAGTACTTAACTCTAGGCTTCTAAAAACAATTAAAGAATTAACATATACTAGGTTGAGGTTTTTAAATGTGGTGATATGATTCGTGAGACTATTTGGAATGCCAAATCTATTTTAGGATGTAGCCATGATGGCATCCTAGTTCTTAAAAATAAACAAAACAAGTGTGCTGATAGTTGGATTCTGAAGTCTTTGCCCAGTGGGCACTCTGTGTGTGTATATAAATTCAGATCCATCCACAGCGTCTACAGGCTCTTTAGAGTTCTGCTAACTGCATCTGTTATTCTAGCTGTTTGCTTTTCAAATTATCTTAAAAACACATTGACTGTTTTTGGCAACATAAAGAATTTTCTTTAACTTTGTAGCTGTTCTCAAGTAAATGCTAGAAACAAGAAGTAGGTTTGTATAAAAAAACTGTGAGCAAGGGTGAGGGGAAGCATGCTGTTTACAACCTTTTACAAATAATTTTGTTTCTGTGCACAAATACATAATGTGAACTCTGCATAAGTAACTCAAATGGGTACAGATGTTATTTTTGTATAATATATTTTTGTTTCAGAAGACTTTCTAGTAATGTCTCTCTTCCCATAGGTCAGAAATAAAGCTCAGCAAGCATTTTTCACAGCTCTGGGAACATACAATTTTTGTTGCAGAGATATCATTCCCTTGGTTTTGGAGTTCTTGCGTCCAGACCGGCAAGATGTCACTCAAAAGCAATTTAAAGTACTGTCTTATTAACTTTGTTTTATGTCTGTCTTTTGAAAGTGTTTTTATAGGAAAAATTTTAATGGTGAAAGTGGGATTTGCTTTGTTTATTGTTGTGACTGTGATATTTTCATGGCATGTAGCTTATGCATGACTAATATAAGGAATTACTTGGATTAGATCAGTTGTCAAGAGAAATTTTGTGTTTATATGTGTTCCTTACTTCCTTGTGTGTTCAGGTATTACAAAAACGTTTGTTAACACCTATTTTTAAATTATGAAAAGGAAATTAAGAAGTTGTAGTCCAAGGAGGTAAAACCGATTAAGCAGTTCTGTTAGCTGTAGTAGTGTAAGAAAATAGTGTGAATTGGATAAAAAGTTGATCACCAAACAGTTAATACTAAATCAGATGGGTTTTGTTATGAAGTGGTGGGTAATTGTTGATGCTGTCAGGCCTGGAAATGGTGCTGACACAGTGATGCCAGGGTGCAATCTGTCTGTCCAGGTGTTTGAAAGCACCACGCTCCCCTTCTTCTGCGCTCCCCTCAGTCCTCCTGGCCACAGAGGCAATTTGGACTCTTGTCATATGGTCAGAACAGCAGCTGTGGCTTAGTATCCTGCTCCTGATAGGTGCTATCAGACAGCATGTGATTACATTGTTTGTGTATCTTATTATCCCTTTTCTTGTTTCTTGATGATTATTTTTTCTGCCATCCTTGTACCTTCCTTTCTATATCCCTGTCTCCTCCCAGACAAGCAAGCCGTGCCTAGTTACTTTTTCCTGATTGGTCCCAGTTCTGCTACACTTGCAGCATTTGCTACTATACCTGAATTTGGTATTTCTGGTACTGCTACCAGACAGTCTTAGCCTATATGGTATTACTGATGTGGTTACCTAGGTGCTGTTGTTCTTGTAAGGCTCCGCTCTCCAAAAGGCCCCTAAGAGTTCCTTCCAATTGCCTGTGAACTTTGGCCATATTTTTCTCTCATAACTCCCACTTAGTCACCTGTGATATCCAGCCACCCTGTGTGTAATTCTTGTCAGCTTCTCACACAATCACCTGTCATGTTCACCAGTTTGTTGTGTTGTGTCCAGTAGTTATCGATGTCCTGTTCAGTCAGCATCATTTCAGGTGCCTAGTTAACAGCTTTGTGATTTGCCTGCAGCCCTAACATGAGTAAGTTCACAGAAAGGCCAGGTGTGGTACTTGATAATTGAATTATCTCCTTTATAATGGAATTAGCCAGCCATTCTGTGGATAAATGAATTGGCAGGGCTTCCAGTCTCATTAAAATGCTTCTTTAGCATGAAGAGGATTCTGTGAAAAATCTTCAGTATTTTGACAATGAGGCTGTGTAGCTGAATGTTTATGATACATTTTAATTATTTGGTAAAATGAAGATTATTTTTTTCTTCCGTGTGGGTACATGCTTGTGCAGATAGATAGATATCACTTATGTATGAACAATGCTTTAACTTTATAAAATTACATCTTTCATTTCACAGGGTGCCTTATATTGTCTTCTTGGAAATCACAGTGGAGTATGTTTGGCAAATCTTCATGATTGGGATTGTATTGCACAAACGTGGCCAGCAATTGTTTCTTCTGGGCTTAGCAAAGCTATGTCCTTGGAAAAACCATCCATAGTTAGACTCTTTGATGACTTAGCAGAAAAAATCCATAGGCAGTACGAAACTATTGGATTGGATTTTGCAGTAAGTGACAGATTTTTGTTGTTAATGTCTTTGATTCTGAGAGCATTTGATTACATAAATGCTTGATACCCATGTATATTATTTGAGGTAGTGTTCTGACGCTAATTGCGTTCTGATTTCTGTTACAGAGGAATGTAGACTTATATTTTTGAGACTGAAGTAACAGAGCTTCCTGTAATAATATTGGAATTTGTAACTCGTTAATTCTAAGGAAGCCTGTTGCAGAAAGGAAGTTTAAGTTGCCTTTCAGTGTTAATTAGCATGAGTTGTGCATGTATGTATGTGTGAAGATGTGTTGGTTAGGACAGTGTCATCAAATTAATATTGTCAATATTTGTAGTGCTGTCCCACTGTGCTGACACACAGCACTCATTACAGAACTGCCTCTGGCCTAATCAGTGGGATAAATTGCATGGTACTTATTTTAAAGAATGAGTGCTAATTAATAAAAATCTTTTATAAACAATTTTTATGCTTAATGAAATACTAAATTTTATCTTTATCTTTATTTTAAAATAGAATAAAACATGGCAGGGTTAGGTTTATGGTTGGACTCTGTGGTCTTAAAAATCTTTTCCTAACAAAACTATTCTATAATTCTGTGTACTGGGAGAAATAATTCTACTGTGTGAGCACAAAAGTAGTCTTCCCTACTACTTCGTGGACTTGTCTATGTGGACAGAAAATTCTGCACTCTGCTTATTTCAAAACAGAAGCAAACACTAAAAACTTGTAAGTTGCTTCTTAGTCCCAAACCTTTGCATTCTCTGTCAATAGGTTCCAGAGAAGTGCATGGAGATAGCTGCTATGCTGCAAAGATCAGAACATCCAAGTTCAAACTTCACAGGTCTTTGTTTGGAAGAAATTCAGTTAGGAATTCAGCGACAGAAAGAAAAGAATGCTTTCCGAGGCTCTGCGGTAAGTTAAAGTTTAACACCAGCTTATGCTACCTAACATTTGCTGTACATGAAATGTAATGATTCAAAATTGCTAAACTAAATCTTAAGCTCAAAAAATTCAGAATTTCCAAGGGTTGTTGTATTGTATCTTTTCTCTTGACTTGGCAGCCTCTCTCCTCTACACTCGTATTTCCTTCCTTCTTCCTCTTCCCTGTCCTCCCATTGGTGCTATTTTTACCTTCACCCACCTTTTGTGGAGGAACTTTTATATTTTTTTAAATGTTTTTTGGTGTGTTTTTTTTCTTTTAAATGGTTCTCTCAGTATTGTGTGGTTGATGACTCCTTCTCTTTC
>NW_010318781.1:15745-27296 GCF_000700745.2 Antrostomus carolinensis | reverse complement strand
TTTCCCTCAGAAACTATGAAAATCTGGTCAACAAGCTGCTGGACTGTGTGGAACAAAGAAATCTGTAAGTCTCCCTTTCTGTGCATGAGAATTTTTTTGGGGGGGGGCGTGGATTGGAGGTGGCTATATGAATAAATATCAATTGCATCAAGAAGTGCAGTTAATATGACCAGAGTTGAGTAATATTTTTTTCACCCTTGAGGTAACTGTCCAAAAGTAGTACATTAGTAGCAACCTTGCATAAAATGGATTGCAGATAGCTTCTTGGAGAGCTTTTGCAAAGGTATCTGCAGAAACTGAATTTCTGGAGGTCCTCGGGCATTTATGTGTGGATTCTGCTTGGCCAAACAGGAAGATAAAGGCCAATATAGGGGAATCTTGCGTTACTGTCTCCTAGGTAAAGAGGTGAATGAGTCTTGAACTTATTTTCACTGTGAGCTTGATTTGTTAATATAAAGCTTATCATATCTTGGAGTTGAGCTTTTTCATTAATTAGTTTGACCTGTTATTTTTTAAATTTTTTCATTCTGGAGAACGATTTCTGGTTCTGTCTGCACAATACTGACATCCAAATAGAATTTAATTGGTAGCATAATATTTGTGTTTAAAAACTTTAAAAAAATATCCCTATAGGTCTGTATTTTACATTGAAATGCCAAGATCAAAAAGGCACTGTTAATTGAGTAAGTTTGATTGCACTTCTGTGTTCCTGGAACACTGGAGGTTTCCCTGAGGGACAGTTGAGCTTGTTGACTATGGCAATGGCATAGAATGTTACTTATGTTAGTACAAACATATTTACGTAATCTTAATACGTGTAATCAGTACATGCAACGATGCTACTTATTGTCTGGTTTGGTTTTGTTTTGGTTTTTTTCAGTCCCTGGAAGTTTGAGCACATAAGCATTGGTTTTCTGTCTCTGCTCCTGAGGGATGATAGGATTCTGCCTGTCCGTGCCATCAAATTTTTTGTTCAGTGTCTCAACCATGACGCAATTGTAGTTCGTAAGGTAAAAACAATATCTCTTTTGTTTTAAAGCTCATTAGGGTTTAGATCAGATGTTTCATCATAGAATCACAGAATGGTTTGGGTTGGAAGGGACCTTAAAGATCATCCAGTTCCAACCCCCCTGCCATCAGCAGGGGCACCTTCCACTAGACCAGGTTGCTCAAAGCCTCATCCAACCTGGCCTTGAACACTTCCAGGGAGGAGCATCCACAGCTTCTCTGGGCAACCTGTTCCAGTGTCTGACCACCCTCACAGGAAAGAATTTCTTCCTCACATCTAAATCTCCCCTCTTCCATTTTAAAGCTGTTACCCCTTGTTCTATCACCGTTTGTGGTGTTTTGGTGTGATAAAGAAGAAAAACTGAGGTTTACATCCCTCCTCACCCTTTCAGCCATGCATGTGTACAAAAGTTCCTAAACTAAGAAGATGACAGTCTTTGCAGTGCTGTGACATGTGGTGTAAAGTCTGTAAACTGTGAAAATGTGAAATATATTAATTCTTACTTATTTCAGAATTCTTTTGCAGATGTCGTTTTTTTCCATCTGCAGCTTTTTATTTAAAGAGTGCCATCTAGGTGTTACATCTGTACCTTTCCTTCTGCTTTTTTGCCTCAGTGAGGCTTGAAACTAATGGCCACCTCCTTTTTTTTCCTGAAAATGATTAGTGTGGAGGTTTTTCTGGGCTATAAAGGTCATGCTTAAGTCATGTCCTCTGTTCCCTGAAATGAGTGAGATTATTTCTCAGTGGCTGATACTTCCCATAAAGGTGACAAAATTAGCTGTAAAGTTCACTGGCTTTTTAGGGTGCTGAGTAGCTGTCTTAAAATGTGTCTGTGATGAGATGATGAGACACATCCTTCTGGAGGTGAGTATGGAATGGATACATTAACATCTATTTCTTTCTTTTAGGTGGCCATTTCGGCTGTGGCTGGTATTCTTAAGCAGCTTAAGAGAACACACAAGAAAGTGCCCATCTGCCCTTACGAAATAAGTAGGTTTTATTTACTGTAAGAAATGTCTTACTAGCATCCAAAATTTTTTTTAAAGTGTATTTTTCTGGTTAAATTAAACATAGAATTTCAAGCTTTTCATTCCTTTCTGGTTGTTAATATTCTACACAAACAAAGCAAATAATATTATCAGTCATTTTTCAGTTTTGTTTTTTTTTTAAGCAGTGTTATACTTGCAGGTGTGTATTAAGCTATTCACTTATTTGAAGTAAGGTAAAACTTCAGAATTCTGATGATTCTCCTTTCAGGAAGCCTTGTAATTTGTGAGAATAATTTGTGTATCTCCTTTTTATTCTTTTTTGAATAATTTCAGATGGCACATTTATATAAATTACTAAAGGAATCTCTTCTATTACTGTTAGTTTTACTTTTAATCTCCTAGGGTAAATCTCTGTACAGATGTGATTGCGATGAGGGAGACATAAAAGCTCTTTAGAATCTTTTCTTAAAAGTAAGTTCCAACATTTGCTGGGACTATTAATGAACAAGTTTGATAAGAGTATGAATTCTTCTTTAACCAGGTGGAAACCCTAAGCCTTCCAGCATTCAGGCTGGTGACAGACCGGATAACCAGTGGCTGCACTATGACAGTCAGAGTTTACCAAAGACTAAGGAAGCTTGGGAGTCATGTTGTTTTGTGGAGAAAACACACTGGGGATATTATACGTGGCCTCAGTGAGTATCATTAAGCATTAAGATAGAATTGTGAGACTCAGCAGAAAAAACCCTGTGGGAAATTAAATAATGTTTGTTAGGTTTGATTTTTTTTAATTGAAACAAAAAAGTACAATTTATTTCTCCCCTTGTGCTCCTTGCTTGTTTTATCACTTCTGGGTGTTTTTTGTGGGCCTGGGTTGTTTTTTTTTAAATTTCATTTATTTCCTATCTGTTTCTCTTTGGGTTTTGTGTGTACTATAGGCACATATTTCATATGGCTATTTAACTGCTGGTTTAAAATGAAATATACATATTTAAAAATTATATAGCTGTCAAATATGCAGAGTATTCTATCACTAATAATTCTGAATTGCTTGCTCTAGCAAAACCTTCATAAAAAAACAGACCATTTTTTTTGTTGTAAATTTTAAGTTTTGCTCTTTTGGAGTTGATGATAAATCCTATCTAATATAGAAAGTATAGAATATAATAATAAACGTCATTTTACTTTGAAACATGTAACTGGTTTTTTTTTTTTTTCACATTCAGAACTATGACTGTTTATGCTCCAGTTGAGGATCAACCAAAGCTTGGGCGAAGGAGAGATGAGCTAACAGAGGTAAGAGTTTCAGTGTGTTGCAGTTTTGTGGGTTTTTTTGATACTACTCCTTTTTTTTTTTTTTTTTTTTTAATATTGTCCACAGATTATTGTCGAGATCAAATTCCCTCCTGTCTTTTAACCTAACTATTGCTTTCAATTTAGAGAGTACTTACAGAAAACGTGTGGAAACAGATTTGTTTTGCTTGATTGCAAACCAAGATAGAGATTGAACTCAACTAGCCAGTTTCATGGCTGTGTGGATATAATCATGTTTTTAACAAGCAATAAGTGATAACTATTCTGAAGCCTAGAAGCCTAGAAGACATTTTTAATTGTATTTTTCTACTTAATTTTCATACTTACTGTGTTAGCATGCAAGAAAGAATTAGTATTTTAATGTATTGCAGCTTCTCTGTCAGTGATCATGGAATAATTGTATTAATGAGCACTTTCTTGTTCCCTTTCAAATCTTTATCAGAGTTTAGAACAAGGTAATTAATGACAGTGGGAATGACTAATTTGTAGGGGTTGTGCTAGTGGAAGGCAAGACAATCCAAAGTCATTAATGAAAATAAAAATGAGGAGTCTTGTGTAACATTACCAAATATTCCCTATAAAATGAGGAGTGAAATGGATAACCGAGGCATGATTTTTGCAAAAAATAGAATTAAAATTAAAAGTGGGACTTGAAAAGATTAGGATATCACACTGACAATCAAGTACCTCAAAGCTAATACTTTTTTTTTCTTTCCTGTTACAGGCAGAACAAATTATATATGATCACTTTTTGGATCCCAAGTTTGTTGAGCAGTTAATAAAATTTTTGTCTTTAGAAGACAGAAAAGGAAAAGACAAATTTAATCCTCGCAGATTTTGCCTCTTCAAGGTAACTTGAGTTCAATAACTAAATTGCTTCCATTTTGTAGACAATTCTCGAAGTGTGGAAGAGCCACACCCTACTTGGCTTATACCCTGCTGTTGCAAATGTTGATGATTTTTTTTTATTTTTTTTTTAAAGGCATGCTGCTATGATTAATCTTATTAATCCTCTCTTCTGATTAACTACTTAGGGAAACATACTTAGAGTAATATAAAAGTACATAGAACACATATGTAATTCTGTTACAAAAGCAAAGTAATTTCACTTTCTGCATATTCAGATCTTGAGTGCTTCACAATCTCATGTTCTTCTTACGAAGACAATGGTTAGATGGATAATTACTGAAGACACTTTCACATCTTGTTTTACAGGGCCTTTTCAGAAACTTTGATGATGCCTTCTTGCCAGTTCTTCAGCCCCATTTAGAACAACTTGTGGCGGACTCCCATGACAGCACCCACAGATGTCTAGCTGAAATTATAGCTGGCTTAATAAGAGGTTCTAAACACTGGACATTTGAGAAGGTGCTGAAATAGTATTTTTGAGTGATCATGGAAGTTAGGGAATAAATTTGAATTATTAAAGAAGTTAAGCATATGAAGTTGAAGGCTTTTATTGTGTCACCTATGTCCAAGAAAGGACTGGCAAATGTTGCAACACTTAGTGCTTCATTGCCCCGCTTTGAGCACAATTCATAGCTTGGTTTGGTCCCTATATAATACAAGGTGTTAATAAAGTGCCTCAAGATTAAAACTAAGAACAGTTTGCCAGTAAGGAGATGGCAAAGCTGACATGTTTTGTAATTTCCAATTGGAATAAGTGCTTATGTCCACCTCAGACTGTTACATCTTTATTTAGTCTAGACCTAGCAGTCTAGATGATCTTTGAATGAATTTCTATGCTGAAAAATAATTCTGGGAGAATCAGTTCCTTAACAAAAAAATAAAAAAGAAATTTAAGAATCTGGAGAGGGGGAAGTCCTTGGGGTGTACAAGACTGCTGTCCTACCAAAAGCAAAGTGTATGCAGTCTCTGATGTAACTGTGCTTAAATCACCATGAAAATGGTGCATACGTGGTCCACAGGATTTCTAAACACCTTGTAAACAAAATTAAAATTATTCCTGAAATCTTACCTCTGATAGTATTTATTTCCTTTTATAAATATCGAAATGTACCTGCTGCCAGAATCAGTACTGGTTTTCAGTGATTTGAAAAGATGGAAGGATTTGGGTTCACAGAGCTTAGATGGCCATTTTATCGTTAGACTAATCTTGTCTTTTGCCTTTTTGCTGAACAGGTGGAAAAACTTTGGAAGCTTCTTTGTCCCTTGCTTCGAACAGCTTTATCCAACATTACAGTGGAAACGTATAATGATTGGGGCACATGCATAGCAACCTCCTGTGTGAGTACCCCATTTTTATCCTTGTAAAGCTATATCCAGATGGTCAAGTTTTACAGATAATGTGTAAATAAAAGCTTTGTGAACAGAGGTATTTGGGTATATTTTGTCAGCTAAAACTGAGCACTGTAAATACAATATAAAAATAACATCCATTTAAAATCTCATAGCTTCTTTGGAAATCTTGTTCTCTTCTGCCCTTTGCAGACAAATACAACATTTTAGAAAGGAAATAAACTCTTAGTTTTCTTTTCAAGTATTTTAGAATAGCTGTATAAGATAACTGGATGATGTTAATGTATATGCTTGCTATGTGTTCAATTTTTGTGGGAGATTTTGAACTCAAATTACACATTTATTCTTGCCCTAAGAGTACTGAGCTTGGCATTATGCTGTGAAAACATACAATAAGATTTCTATACACTGTGGTGGACTGGGAGTTGTGGTGTCTGAGAAGCAGGGTAAGTGGTAGGCCACAAATACCTTGGATCAGTAATTCTTTGAAATCACTCAGCAAAATTCAGCATAGTTTGTCAGCCAGAACCCTGGAAATTAATTAGCAAAATTCCGACATGATTATTCATGTTATGTAAAAAATGAAGCTAAAATTCCTTCTGTTCTTATTGTATTGACCAAAGAATTAACTGTGTGTAGTTTCATTGGGTTTTTCTCTTACTGAGGTTCATTGTGAAAATGTATTTCACTTTGCACTTGCTTAATAGAATAAAGCCAAGGGATGCAAAGAAAATCTCTGTCAAAACTTTCCTTGTTTATACATTATTTAAATTTTTAAGAATCCCCAATTTGCTTATATCTGATACCCGTTTATTTTCAGGAGAGCAGAGATCCTAGGAAACTGCACTGGTTATTTGAATTGCTGTTGGAATCTCCATTGAGTGGTGAAGGAGGATCATTTGTAGATGCATGGTAAACTTAATTTTAACTGTCTTATTGTGGCTGAATAAAGAAGGAAAAAAGGCATAGATAAAATGTATTGAGAGCATATTGTGCCAGCTGGCTTGTAGAAGCAGGGAACAAAAGTGCTCCTTTCCAGTTAGCTTTGCCCACACAATGGGAGTTTCTTCATTATTATTTTTTTAATGTAATTAAATTTAGTTAACAGAATGTGAAAGCTTGGAACTGGCTTAGCAGCAGTACTGTTGTTTCATTCTGTAATTTTTACTTGGTCGTTGCATGCTATTCACACAAAGACACTTTCAAGCATTGACACATACAAAACATTCCAAAACAAGGCTTAGAGGGGACTGGGGAAGGGAGAAATAGTTTTGTATGACTAAAGATAATCTGTTCTGATTCCTAGCCGACTTTATGTACTGCAAGGTGGCCTGGCACAGCAAGAATGGAGAGTGCCAGAGCTATTGCATAGACTGCTGAAGTACTTGGAACCTAAACTCACACAGGTTTACAAAAACGTCCGAGAGAGAATAGGAAGGTCAGTATTTTCTTCTGTCGTTCCTGGGTTTTTTTTCTTTTCATTTTATTTGGGTAATTGAGTATCTAAATAATTACACTGAAGTGGTGACTGCTGATCTCTGTGTGTTAATACTGGTAATAGCAATAATTTATGGAATTTCTAACAGACTTGTTTCAGAAACTTCCAATGACTTCTCTATTTTTGTCTTTTATTGTATATGGCCTGTTATGTTTGTGTATGATATCTTTATAGCTCTTCAAAAAAACCCCCAACAAATACTGCTCCCCCCAAAAAAAACCCCAAACAAACAAAAAAACCCCCAAAAAACCTCACACCACCACAACTGAAATTTACTGTGTGTAAGCAGTAATGAGCCGTAAATGAACAAGGAATCCTTTAGAGAGCATTTTAGTGACTTAAAAACTAGTTGCAGATGTGTTTGGAAGAGAGTGGGGTTGTAACTCAGTGATTGTTTAACCCTGCTTGACTCAAATACCTGGAAAAGAGAGTATTTGAAAAACATTTGCTTTTAAATAACTTTGAAGTGAAGATAAGAGGGAATTTTGTATAAGTATGAAACTTCAAAGTTCAACAAATTGATCTCAGATCACTTTTAGCTATGTTCTCTACACACTAGTCATGCTAACTGTATGTTCTTGCTCTTTGTTTGCTTTTTTTAGTGTTTTGACCTACATATTCATGATAGATGTTTCCTTGCCAAATACTGCTGCAACTAAATCTCCTCGTGTCCATGAATTTACTACTCGAATACTTGAAAATCTTAAACCCCTCATGGAAGCAGATGAAGAAATTCAGAATCATGTAATGGAGGAGAATGGAGTTGGTGAACAAGATGAGCGAACTCAGGGCATTAAACTCTTGAAAACTAGTGAGTTACTTGATGAGGTTAAGAAATGGGGGCTTATTTTAGGACACAATGGTTGAGGTCTGCAAATTCTACAGCTGCAGTAGAGAATTTCACCTCTTGCATCTGTGCTGCATCAACATATCTGTTGTTGATGGGTTGTTTCAGGGCTGAGGTTTATAGTCACATTTACAGGGTCAAATTACCAATATAGGTCCACTCTTAATGTGTGAAAATCTCCCAGGCGAGTCTGGCAATAAATTTGGTCTATAATTTGTTTGGGGTTTATTACTATTTTTTTTATCTTAATCAGTGATCATTTCTCTTTATAAAAACAGTTCTGAAGTGGTTGATGGCAAGTGCAGGACGGTCCTTCTCTACAGCTGTCACAGAGCAACTCCAGCTTTTACCCTTATTTTTCAAGGTATGTACTTTAATTGCTGCTTTACTAGTCATGTTTGATTAAAAGGGCTTCTGTATATAAAGTGAAGTTATAAAGGACTTGTTAAATAAAAAGACAAAAAAAAAGGTAATAAAAAACCATTCATACTGATGAGGCCCAAATATTTTTTTCCTTATGTATGTTTATGCTTATGTACGTTTACAGCTGGTAATCTAGCCTGTTAAATGATTTCCTGACAGTAATGACTTGTAGGTGGATGTCCAGTAGGTGTGGAGTTTGCAGGGGGGGAAAAGGGTTTAATCTGTGAATGAGTGTATGTTGTGTCTATTCTGATACTTATCGTCAATTGTTTTCTTTTGTTCCATGATTATACAATTCCTTCTAAATGGTGGTACTTCTCTTGTTTTTCCTGACACATCTAATCCTTCTATTCTTTTATGAAGCTGGGTCATTCAGTGCTAATATCTGAAATAATGCGTATTTGCATGCTTCAAAGCATGTGTCTTTCTTTATATAAACATAGTCAGTTATCTAACAATAATGTATGTGACCACAAAATAAAAGTTTACTTATGTGAAAGTGATAAAGCTTTCTCTGTTTTGAACTTACATCTAAAATACTGAATTAACTGGATTTCATACCAAAAGAATTGCAATGGGGAACCAAAGTCTTAATGGCACCCATTTAATCCTTCTTAAGAGCTTTAGACTAGCTCTAAAGCTACTAGGTTTAGGTAAGTAATATATGGTGAAGGGAACAAGTATCTTGTGATTCTATTCACTTTTTTCCACAGCTTATTGCTGAGAGTATTTTAACATTTTATTGTTTGTTTTTCCTATTTAACTTAATCTTTCAGCATTATACTGATTGTATTTTTCCTATTTTCCTTTCACGACATTAAACTAGAAAGTTTCAGGATTTTGCTGTTAGCAATGCTTATTTACTAACACTAGCATTTTTTTTTTCCCCCTCTCTGATCTTGTTCTATAGATTGCACCGGTAGAAAATGACAATAACTATGATGAGCTCAAAAGAGATGCTAAGATGTGTTTGTCATTAATGTCTCAGGGTTTGCTGTATCCTCAGCAAGTGCCTTTGGTACTTCAGGTGCTAAAACAAGTGAGTATGGTCTAAATAGCTTAAAGCTTCTTGTTATCTGATGCACTCTGCTTTTTTTTTTTTTTTTTTTTTTTTTTATTTTTTTTTTTTTTTTTTTTTAAAAAAGTTTGTACAAGAAGAGAATCAGATATTGATTTTGTTAGACGTGAAAGGGAGGAGTTTATTAGAAGTGTTTTAAAACGTTCTTAGAAGTAGTAAATATATTTTGTTGTGTTTCCTACTTTCAAACATTTAAACAACTTTTATCTTGATAAGAAATTGAACAATATTTTAATAAATTAAAATTTAGTTCAGTAGTAGATCAGTTTAAGCCAAGCATATCTCCTCATGAGCATAATAATTCAAAACCCAGTTTCGAAATGAGTTGTCATATAAAGAACTGCACTTGAATCTCTGTCTTTTTACAGTTTTACAATATATTTATTAACTGCTACAGGTTCCTGAAAAACAACACAAATTTCATTTTTAAATTGAATGGTTTATGCTGTATACAGTTTCCCATGCAAGACATGCTTTTTTTTTTTTTTGCTAGTCATTCAAGACTGATCTAGATTAATAAAATCACTTATTGCAAAATGTTGGTGTAAGCTGTACACATGGGCAAAATACCGACTGCAGTGTTGCAAGCAAGGCTGCACCCATTCCTAATGCTTTCAATAATTTAGACTTCCATAAGCACATGGAGATGAAAGTAAAAACTTGAAAAAACTTTGCTTTCCAAATCCACTATATAGAATACATATATACTCAAGCAGCATGGAATTTCTGCTTTATTTATATTTGCCTTATGGCTGAGGTTGGAAGTTAACCAGAGGGAGAAACTTGCCTACTTTGTCTTTTACAGTATTAAGTATCCATTAAATAGGTATCTGTTAAATAACAGTATGCTTTGGGAAGTTCAACCTGTAATAAATTATTATTTAAGTAATAATTGTATGCTTTGGAAATTGAAGAGTGTATGAAACAAAAATATCTGAATAAGGGAAATTATTTGCAACTGTTCCCAAAAGCTTTTTCTTAAATCTTGTTAGCTTTCCTTCACATTCTTCCTTTCTCATACTTCTTATTTATTTTAACTTGTAGACAGCAAGAAGCAATTCTTGGCATGCTAGGTATACCATTTTAACCTACCTCCAGACCATGGTGTTCTACAATCTCTTTATCTTTCTCAACAATGAGGAAGCAGTCAATGACATTAGATGGCTGGTTATAAAACTCCTGGAAGATGAACAGCTTGAGGCAAGTAATACCTTTTCTGAAATGCTTTGTTTCACGTGACTGGTTTCTTGTCCTTGTCAAGTTTTATGAAAAAGCTACTAGTTGTAAATTAATACAGCAAGTATTTCTAGCTTAGCATTCTTCCTGTTTTGAAAATATGACTGGCTTTATAGGATTTATTTCTTTCATATTTCATTTTTTCTTTTAATATTCCATTCCAGGAAAACGGCTGCCTAGAAAATACTTTATTAAAGATTTTTTAAGAGTTCCATTGTTCCTAGTTTTTCAACAGAATGGAATATTGATTTCTTCCGTTTTTGGTTTAAATACAGATTAAATAAACATAATTTTACTATAAATATTAGCATGAATTTTGGTAGAAAATCAACATCCAACAAGGTAAAATGCCTTCCTATGTGAAAACTGTACAAAACTGCTATTTATTACTCTATAGGTCTGTTCCCATTTAATCATATCTGCTTATTAATGATAAAAATACTTTTTTTAGTACATCCAACTCACTAAGGAAGTATTTCTTTAGTTCTAAGTAGGTTTTCTTTAGTTTTGTGAAAGATACATGCATAATAGAACAAATTGGTCTAGCAGATGCTGTTGCTGATGGTGTTGCATGATTCAAAAATGTAATAGTTTGTAAGCTTACTTGTCACTCTGACAAGTTCTTGTACATCTCTTGAGCTAGTGCTACTTCAGTATATACAAATGGAAGGAGATAAAATCCAATACATTGGCTGTGGTACACGTATACTGTTGAAGATTCATGTATGATGCATGGTATGCTCTTAGAAGTGCTATCAGGATCATAAGCTTGTTCTTGGTGCTGGGGGTGATGTGAATCATTGAGTCTTGTTTGTCAGGCTTCCAAAAGCTGGGGGAAAATCACAAAGTGTTTTATTCTTGTGGTGGTTTAACCACAGAGGCTTGCTCACTGACCCCC
>NW_010318781.1:0-15722 GCF_000700745.2 Antrostomus carolinensis | reverse complement strand
CCCCGTGCCCCCCCCCCCCTGCCAAAGAGATGAGAAGGGAGTCACAACAAAGGGGCATGGATTAGGATGAAGGATAGGGACAGCTCACTTACCAGTTATGGTCATGGGCAAAACAGACTGAACGTGAGGAAGAAAAATCAATTTAATTTGTTAACAATCATCTGAGTAACACAGTGAGACATAACAACCACATCTTACAACACCTTCCCCCCACCCCTCCCTTCTTCCTGGGCTCAAATCACTTTGCTCCCAAATTCTCTACCTTCCCTCTGCAAAGCAGCACAGGGGGCAGGGAATGGGGGTTCAGTCAGTTCATCTCTGCTGCTCTTCCTGGCATGGAAGTCCAGGAACAAAGTGTTCCAATGTGAGCTTTCCGTGGAATCATGGACCTCTCTGGGCACAGCTCTCGGCTCCAGCATGGGGATGTGCATGAGCTGCAGACAGACCTTCGGTCCAGCACACCTCCTCACTCCCTGGCTCTGGGGTCTACCCCCACTCTGGTGTTGAGCGTCTTTGGGGTCTCAATACAGTCACACCTGCCCTCAGGCCCAGCTTTTTGCTGCACGGTGGAGTCCTCCACGGTCTACATGTGGGTCTCTGCTCCACTGTTGAACTTCTATAGGCTGCAGGGACCTCCTTTGCATTCTCCTACTCCCTGCAGTTGAACTGGTGTCTGAGATTCTCTGTCCTCCCCCTCCTCCTCCTTCCTCCTGGCAACAAAGCTCTCCTGATGGTCGTCTCTTATTCAGGTCAATGGCCTCTCCTTCAGGTTCTCTGCACCTTCTTCTTTTCAAGACAGTCCTTCCCCTCACAAATATGGATTCACAGAGGTGTTTCTCTAGTGCTAAAAAGCTCAGCCTGGGCAGGGGGGGATGCCTTGGAGCCAGGGGAGCTTTGCAAAGCTTCTCACAGGTTAGCCCCTTCCCCTACTACCAAAAACGCCCCCCACACACACATACAAACCCAACACAATTCTGTATCACCAATTTACAGGACTGAAGGCTTGTATTAAATGATGTGAATTTAAGTATGTTCAATGATGCTCAAGCACAGCAAAGACTCTTTAGTGTTAACCTCCAGTCTGTTCCATTTAACCTGCACCATAATTTTCACTGGTTTTTGTGCTGTTGATAAATATCAGTGAAATTCTTTTTTTGTGTGCTTGGGTGCTCTTTTTCTTTCTATAAGAAAGAGAAGATTCTGAAGTGTGATACCCTTCTGCCAAAACAAAGATCCTGGTTTAGGTCTTTGTGAAGCTACCTTTAAAACAATAGTTATACCTGAGATGTGAAGCTTGCTTTTGTGAACAGTGAATTGGAAATAATTTGAATATACAAATTAAAATTTCTGGCTTAAAAGGTTTGACATTACAATCTCTATGAGTGCATGTAATACTTAGAGAAGAGCACTTAGACTACTCACCCAACCATGCCAATTTCAGTCTTCAGGTGAGCTCTCTCATGTCTTTCATGTCACTATTTGCTACAGCAAGCTGGAAACCAAAAGCTGGCAATCAAAGATAAGTTGCTTCCCACACCAGTCAGAACACTTGCTTCATAATCTCATGTCAATTTGAAAAATAGCAGTTACTCACTTTAATACAATTTATCTAGTTATTTGAAATGTAGAAAAATTATTCTGCTGCACTACAGAGATGCAAATCAGAAAAGCTTATCTATGTTCATAACCACTTACGATCATGTTGTTACCATGGAAGCTTTCATGTTTCTTTGAAAAATAATCTTGTTCTTTCTTGATAATAACTGACAAGATGCAGTATCTTGCAGAGTAATTCCTATGTATTTTTTTATGCTGGATTTTTAAGATGAGTGTGCTTTCAATAGAATCTCTAGCTTTAACTAGTATTTGGTCTGTTTACCCTGTAGAACTGACCTTTTTTATCTTGGATTTAAAGATTTTTTTTTTTTTTTCTTACACAGTTTACACTGCTAATATTGCTAGAATTCTCAAACTTCTGGTGATTTCGTATTTTTTCATAAAATCATTACAACAAACCTTGGCAAGTGACAATGTCAGATGACCACACTGAATGTCAAATAGCAATGTGACTGCAATACAAACTGAATGCAGGTCATAGGACGGTCTGGTCTGTCTTCTATCAGGTCGAGATTTCATGCATCCAGCTGTAAGCATAGGTCTCTAGGATTGAAGAAAGATGTACTCAAATGGTATTGTGGGAAATTCTCCTTCTGAAAGTCGGAGGAGTCATGGAGCTTGTACTATGAATGTAAGAGCTAATGTGACTCAGCAGCTGATAAAGGGAAAAAGTATACAGTCTTGAAAAATAATGTCTCTGTGTACAGCAGTATCGCCATCACTGAATGTCACATCTAATTTTCATGTCATATAGGCAGTTGGAGAGAGCTGCAGGAATTATTTGAGGTGGAGAAAACGTGTTTTGCACTAAAAAATTCTATTTACTCAGAAGCATAAGAAAAGTGAAAATGACTGTATTCAACTGGGAGCTATGGTTAAAGTGATAGCCTAGTTAATCTGAAAGCATCTTTCTCCCAGTTGTCTCAGCCATAATTTGATCTAGGAAGCATCTGGGTAGGTTCTTCATATGTTTGTTTTTATAAATCAGTGTACTGAATACATAGCACTCATATCTTGATAAACATTTTTCATATTACACTGCAATATTACAGTAATGGGAGTATTTTCTCTTTGTGTAAGTAACCCCTTGCAAGTACTGCACTTGGGTTTTGCTTGTGCTGTTGAGTGGTTTTGTTCTGATATTGTTACAGTTTTGGTCAATCAATTCTGACCAAAAAAAATACAACCCCTGCAAACCAGATTTGATTGGAAAAGTATTCCTCTGCTACTCCTCTGCAGTTTTAATATTCTATAAGTCATCACGTGAGTATGATGATCTGTAGATTATTTAGTGTCAGATGTTGTGATGATTAGCTTGTTAATGTATTATTTTAAATGCTGTGCTTTTAAGTGCTCCTCGCAGCAAAACGTTCCTTTTAGTTAGTTAGATTATTAATTTAGAAATGAAAATGGTTTTAATACAGTGAATACTGATGTAAATGAGTACAGTTCACTTGGGAGCTTGCTCACTTTACAGCCAAGCTTCTTTCTATTCTGAGTCTTGCCTTAGCACATCACGTTTCATTTAATAGCGTAGTTCTTAAGAGACTCACAAATTGCAACTATACTGGCAGACTTTCACTTTGTGCTTCTTTATGCTATTAAAGTAGATCACGTTTGAATAATACGTTGTAGAAATTTAAATGGAATGAAGTGAAGTCTCAAGAGCTTATTGTCAACTTATGTTTAATTATTGCAGTACTTGCAGCTATACTTAGTGCTTTGTGGAGCTTCAGAACATTATGTTCAAGGATGTAATTTATTATAATCTGCTGCATTGGATTCAGAGCGTTGGAAGGTGTTTGTACTCCAGACAGACAAATGTTCTGTTTACAGTTAGGTGTAACAGTATGTACTTACCAAAAAATCTGGCCGTTGCTGTCAGTGTTCCAAAAAGTTTGGTCTTCAAGTTTGTAAATGAAGGGATGTTTTTCTCAGCCTGAAGTTACTGAAAGTGGAAGTGAGTTTTGGAGGGACTCCAATTTAAATATGGTCTTAAAGTTCTATAACCTTATGGTTTGGGAACATTTGAGTAGGTAAGATAAACTAGTAAAGCTGATTCGTTATGCTTACTTTTAAAAGCAAATTATTGAGTTGTTTCTACTTACAGTCCACTAACAATGTGTTGACTGTTTTAAAAGGAATGGAAAAGGAGATCTGTGTTTTGAATGGTTTGGCAGTTAGATGAAAATTTAGTTCAGTCTTGTTCTTTTGTGTTTCTGTGTTACTGAAGAGAAGAGTATTTTTCCAACCTGGAATTCTGGTTTTATTCATGTAGTGAAAAGAACTGGTACTAAGGACAACAAAGTAAATAATGTTGGAGCATTATAGAACTGAACTGTTGACCATAAACCACTGAAGTTGGTTGTCATTGCTTATTAATCTAGTATCTGTTGTATCTATCAAAGAATTCTTGTGCTACGGGTCGAACAGAATCAGCATTGTCTCATGAACACACTTTCTACCTTCTCTTGGAAAGACTCTTCTGCCTTTGTCAGTTCTAATGTCTCCATGTACATTTTAAGGAGAAAACTAAATGCTTTTGAATAAAGTATACCTTTTTTTGCTTGGTAAAACTAATGTTAATAGAGAGATTATTAGAAATTTTGTAAAGCAGGTTGATTATTTCAGATGGGGCATCTTGTTCTTATTCAAAGTCTGTTTTTAAACTTTCTAAAAGCTAATCTAGTCTATATGTCTTGACAATGGAGTTTAATTACTTTATTTGTTCAAGTAGTAGGTCACTTTATGACAAATTACGTGAAGATAGTTCTATATTACAGTAGAACTATGTTTATTAATTTGTAAAAAGCCATACAGTAAACTAGTAGGAGTTTATGGTCCATGAGATAACGGGATAATATTTTAAAGACCTGGTCAGAGTTTGGTAACTTGGCCTAGCTGGATGTGCTTAAAAGGATAGTAATAGCATAAATACCTGCTTCTTGCTGTGTATGTGTGCTTAGTAATCGTGGTCTGTTCTGTCTCTGCTCATAGGTGAGAGAAATGGCTGCTACCACACTAAGTGGTCTGCTACAGTGCAATTTTCTCACTATGGATGGTCCCATGCAGACCCACTTTGAGCAGCTGTGCAAGATGCGGCTACCGAAAAAACGCAAGCGAGACCTGGGTTCAGTGGTGGATACAATTCCTTCGGGTGGTAAGAAAATTGCTTCAGAGACTAAAACTATGCATGTCAATAGCAGGTTAGGAAGAAATAAGTATTTTGTGTTCTAGTTAAATCCTTATTCTGCAAGCACTCCAGATGGAATGGGATTTATCCTGTGGTTAAGCGGTATTTAGAAAATTAACGTATACCCAGAGAAACATAAGGTCTGTTGCCCATGCAAATGTTTGTCCTCGTTAAGCATTCATAAACCATAATGGCAAATCACTTGCCTTTATGTACCTTACTGTGCATTTATTTCTGTGTATGTAGTGCAGATCCTAATCCTTGTTAAGTGCTTTGAGTATTTGACTTACAGCATAAATGATTAATAAGAATACACTACTACCAAAAAAGCAAATAATGTGTTCTTTATTATGTACTCTTACGATAAATTAATTTATTACTTTTCCAGAATTAACACTAAAGAGATTTCTCCATTTCCCATGTGTGCACTTCACATAGTTAAGAATGCAGGTGATGAGGGAGAGCTATTTCCTCAGTAAATAAAGTTCTTTAGCTGCTGCAACATAATTTCCTTCCTTACCCACCTTACCTTCTATTTCTTAGTAGTGTGTTTCTTCATTCTAAAAAAAAACCCAAAAAAACAAAAAAAAAAACCCAACAAACAAACCCAACACCAAAAACCCACAACAAAAAAACCTCTTAGTTAACCTTAGTTGGGAACTTTGGCTCTGAGTGACATTCACTTAACCCAGAAGGACTGAATTTTCCATATTGTTAGATGGTCTCCCCTATGTGAGTAAACATTCTGAATGCAGAAATAGGGAGCAGTGGAAATGTAGTTCATGAGCTATTTACTGAGTAGAGAGAAAGATTCATTGAGAGAAGGAAGCTTTTTTGAAACGTTTATAAAGTATACAGCAGTTGCAGATGAAATTTTTTTATACATTCTTCCATTAGAAATGAAAGATATAAGACAGCAGAAGCAATTCGGAGATCCATACACTTGTGTGAATTTATTTGACTAAATGGTCTTGTCCTGGGGTCTCATTTTCTGTAGAAGCTAGATCTCTCTTGACTGTGCCAGGGTTGTTTGGTTGTTTGGGTTTTTTTTAATTCAGGATCAAAACTCACTCCATGTTAGTATCAATATGTTATTCTAATTAGATCACTTCTGTTTAATATATAGGCTCTCTTCAGTCATTCCCATCAGTTAAAAATAGCCTTACTTTCACTGATAACCAGTTTGAAGTTCGGTCGTGTAGTTGAGGAATGTCTTAGACAAGGTAGTTGCACTTTAACAAATGTAAATTAATATCCTGCACTTGCAGACTTGGTGAAACGCCATGCTGGTGTGCTAGGACTTAGCGCGTGTATCTTGTCAAGTCCGTATGATGTACCCACCTGGATGCCACAGCTCTTGATGGATCTCAGTGCCCATCTTAATGATCCTCAGCCTATTGAGGTAAAAATACTTATATCGTTTTTCTGTTCACTGTAACACATCTGAAATACACTTGACTCATTCTTAATTCTCCTTTCCTAGAAAAAAATAAGAGTCTATTAAGAAACTTGGGTTCTGATGCTTTTATTAAATGGTTACAAATACGTTTTAAGTCATGGACTCCTTTTAAGTATTTTTTGGAGTAGTTTTCTTCTTCCTTTCAGATTTAAAGCATAAACTGAAACCTGCAAGAATTTTATCTATAATGAGGAAATAAGTCTTTTTTAATTAAAAATGTTATTTTTGTGTGCGCCATTCTAGAAAATATCAACTTGGACCAAAAAATCACTCTGAAATTTTAAAAACAAGGTTTTATAAGCAGCCCTAGAAACAAGTTTTTAATGAAATTGTTACCCTTAACTCTATTTTTTTTTTTTTTCCCGTCTGTTCAGTTTTGTTGACCTTTGCTATTTTAACCGGAGTAGTGAGTTTATGACTAAAGTATTCCTTAGATTTAAACTTATGGTGTGCTTTACTGAATCAAGGAACTGAACCGATTGGACTTTTCTTTTGTTAATTTAATGATAATCTGAATTAATTTAATAGCAGAAGATATTTTTCCTCTGATTTGTTTCTTCTATGTGCCTTATGTGATTCACCAAATCTTTTTCATGTATTTTAAACCAATGGGTTGGGTCTCAAAATTCAAGGAAAAGGAAGGAGAGGGAAAAGCATTTCACTTACACTTTTTAAGAATTTATTAATTTTTTTCAAACTCAAAATTTTAGGTCAAAGAATCCTTTTTGTAAGAATGTTGGAGTTGTGACACTGGACAAAAGACTGACCAGAACTGTAAAAGTTAAAATACTGGGGAACTGCACTGAATTCCCCAGAGCCCTTCTAACCTTTCTAACTGCTCAGACACTTTGCTCTACTCAGCAGTGATTTTTGCTGTATTCAATGTTTGTTTTGTCATGGAGCTTAGATCCATAACTGATGCAGATCAATACTGCTTCTCTGCTATGCAGATGACCGTGAAAAAAACGCTGTCAAATTTCCGGAGGACCCATCATGACAACTGGCAGGAGCATAAACAGCAGTTCACTGATGACCAGCTACTAGTGCTTACTGACCTCTTGGTTTCACCATGCTATTATGCATAGATGGGTAAGATTGTTTTGACATAAATTAACAGAAACATCAGTCTTATGAATGCTCCTCTAGCTCTCCAGTCTAGCAAGCAGTAGGGAGGAGTCCCTAAACCACAGGGAGAATTAAGTCCCTTGCACTTGCAGTGGTCTGTTCAGAATTGGATGTATTTTGGTTAAATATTGTCCATGTTTTTGTGTGTCCCTGTATTACACTGGTGTTTTGCTAAGACACTCACGCTTGTTTCATTGAATATTGATGTTCCTTTTCTCCATTTTCTGCCAGTTGGCTGCCTTTTAACTGCCTGGCAGTTTCACTGAAGGCAAGGTACTTGCTGCTTTGTACCTTCTGATGCCTCTGAGGACTTTAGGCTACCACCCAGTCCAGTATATCATCTACATCTCATGATGGAGAATGACTGCTACCAAACTGTTTCCTCTTCCACATTATGGCTTTGCTACCTGGTCTCTTCACACAGGCATGTCCCCAAAGAGTGAATCCATTCCTGGAGTTTCTCTTTGTTGTGCTACAAGATTCTGACCTCTGTTGTATTGTGATGTTTTGTGTCAGTATTCCAAGAGAAGTCTTAATTTATGTTTTCATTTTATTCTGTGGTAATAGCATGAGGCAGTAATCTTGTTTTGAATTCTTGTTTAAAATTCTTTCTTCTTTCTTTTCAGGTTTCTCCTGGAAAAATGAGGATGTAGGAACCTTTCTGCAAAATAAAGGAAACTCAAAGAAATTTATCATGTAGAAAACTTTTGTGTTGGAAATCTTGATGCCTAATCAAAACCACTTTTAAATACAAACATAAAGACCTGGTTCTATTCAAAAAGAATTTCATCTCCCCAAGGAGCAGCTGTGGGAACCCCACAGTCTCCTTGTAACTGCACTTGCAGAGCCTGATCGTGAGTTTGTTGCAAGACCCCTGTCATTGGCCTGCATTACACATCAGTTTTGTTTTACTTTCTGGCACACAGTGACTTAAATTGCACATTTCTTACACTCTTTTTCTGACCCTTCTTCCCAGCTGTTTCTGACATCAAAGATATGCAGAACCAGAGTGCCGCAAACAAGAATATTGTCAGTGAAGCTCTCTAATTCTGTCGATGCAACTTCTTACCTAGTCAGCATACAGTACTGGGAACCTATCTTTCTCAGAGTTTATTTTTCACTACTTGGATTTGAGTGCCCATCAGGTGTCGGGCTCTGTATCATTCGGTCCACCTCAGGGCAGGATTGCCTTTTTGTATCTTCCTTGTCAAAATGTAAATAGCTGATCTTATCTGTGCAGTATAAATGATGGAAGAACAAAATGTGGGGAGTGAAAGCTCTTACTGCCTGGCCAGGTCTTCATAGATAGCTTGACCACGTGTGGAATAAAAATCTATGATTATCTGCATATTTTTAAGGGTGAAAGACTATGGGTATTTCCACATCATTAGAGCCCACAGTGCATCACTATCAAGTGATGGTTGGATTCACAGAATGAAATGTATGCACAGTGTGAAAAGGCACCGAATGGCTGACTATTTTAACACACTTTATGAGCGTATTCTCATAAAGATTGTCACTGAGCAAGCATACCTTGTTCAAAGACTGTGGAAGCTCTGTATTCTTTTTGCCTGCAGCTTTGTTCAGAGACTGTTATCTACTGGCTATTTAACAACATATTTAATATGTGTTACATAGTTGTAAAAGACTGTATAAATTGTAGAGGCATTGCATTGACAAAACATTGTACAGTTTGCAACCTTTTACATAACACCATTGTGAGATTAATTTGTAAAGATTCATACTTAGATGTTAATAAGGTAGCAGTTCTGGCTTTTGTATCAAATCAAATGCCATTATTAGTTTTTTAAATTATTTTCTTTAACAGAATATCTCTTCATGTCTGAAAGGCAGAGGTTTTGTTTTGGTTTTCTCGTATCTCATTATTACTATGTCTCATTCAGATTTTAATGCAACACTTGTGGCCATCTCTAAATGCTGACATTGCATATGCTGGTGTGATAAGTTCATAGAATGTGAGGTACATTGAAATAATTCATAAACTGGTGTGTGTTTCCACTTTCATGCAACCCTACAGGAGCACTGATAGATTTTTTTTTTTTTGAGTGATCTGCCTTCTGAGTGTGTGACTCATTCCAAACTTCAAAGCACAGCAGTGTTCCTGGTGCAGTATTTAATGAGTGTCAGCACACAGATGTAACCACTGTATAGCGTAGTGCCAAAATTATTATTTCAATTGTGTACGTAGTTTAAAACCCAATAAATGGACTGTTTGTAATGTCTGCATTTTTTTTTTTTGTATTTCTAAAGCGGAAATTTCTAATTTTGAGACTATAACTTAAGGCTGTTTACTGTGCTCTTGAGCTTTTTGTATGAGGCATGTGTTTATTGTGGGATTTGGCAGTAAGTTAAGGCGACGTTAGGATTAATTAAAGGTCTTGCTCTAATGGTAACTAGCTTTTATATTTGCATTAAAAAGTCTTGTACCCTGTGAGACTTGCCAAAAAACTTATTAACTTCTAGAAGTACACTTAAAATTGGAGAAACTAGTTTGAAGTGTAGGGGGTTTGCTGATAGGATTTAAGAAATCTGTAAAAGTAATGGAAAGTATTTGCTGCAGAGGATCATATTGAAAGTATGTGTTGGCCGATTAACTGGTGGAACAGATATTGTATGTGCTGTTTTGCCTACACTAAGGGCAGCTAACTGTAGGATCCAGCTCTGCCTTTTACTCTAGTTGGGAGTTTCTTCTCTTATATATCTACAGTCAAAGTGTAATTGGAATTGTTGCAATCTTGAGGATCCAGTGCTCTGTAGAGAATGATTCTGTAGTCAAAGCTATGGTGGTAAATAAGTGGGTGGTATTAATTCACAATAGCTGTTTATAAATCACCAATAAATTACTTGATCCAAACAGATCGCCCAGAAAATAGAGTACCTATCCAAAGTACAGTTCTATAGGAAAAAATATACCTGTGGTAGCATGAACAAACTTGTCCTAATTGACTTTTTGTGGGTGAAAGATTGTTAGTCTCACATTCTGAGAATGTAGGAACAATTTTGAGTTCTTTATCAGATACCACAACTCTGTTGCTACTTGTATTCCGTAACTTTCCCCAAGCAATATACACATGTAATGAGTTCTGAGCTTTCCATCACTTTGATGTCTTATGCTGTCTCTTCCCTAAAGTTTTAGAGATGAAACAACTGCAATACCTCAGTGTGGAGAGGGAGGCATTTCTAGTGTGAGAGAGAGAATTTTTCCCCTTGAACAGTAAGGGAGATGGAAATATATCTTGGAGATGGTCTGGTAGCCTTGATAGCCTTAGTGACCATGTGTCAGCACAAATAATCTCAGTGACCACCCCTGTTTGAAGCACCAAAGAATGGTGATGATTTAAGGCAGAATTCATTTGGTTTTTTGTTTTCTCAAGTTGCAGTGACTTACTGTTTAGTATCTGTCCTAGAGTATGAAGAATGGTGTAATCTCCATTATTTCCATAACCAAGTGGGTATATTTGCATGTGCAAACCTGCTGAAATCACAGCAGAGCCACAGTGCTTATTTTAATAAAAATGTGTTAAGAAAACTATCAAGTAGGCAAATAGAACTTGTGCTTTTGGGTGGCACCACAGACTCGACATTGGTGGATTGTGTTATTAACAAGTTGAGCTAATGTGTTTATGGATTTTTTTTTAAAGTGCAAGAGGAAAAAGGTATGAAGGTCTTTATTTCTGATACCGTATATTATGTCTGTATTCCTTTTATGTCCAGGTATCAGCCCTCTCATGCTTTTTACTTCTTTACCAGGATGCTGGGAGTCCTGGCGGTGGTACACACAGATGATGTCTCATGTCAGTTTTTCATAGTTAGGCATCCCCAGCATCCCATGCTGTGTTCAGTCTCGCACTTTCTTGCACAGCTTCAGACTTCCTGGAATCCTGCAGAAGAGACTCCAGCTTCCTTTTCCCGTGCTGTGGAAAACACAATAATCTGGTAAGATGTACAAGGGGGGGGAAAAAACCCCAACTTACTCATCAGTATAAAGTTCTGCTGGCCGTTGTCCTTGCAAGATTTTTACTTTAACCTTGCTATGAATTAGCAACTAACTTGTTTTGCATTCTAACTGGCATTGTGCAGTATTTGGAAGGCAACTTCTGTGGATTTCCCCATCACAAAATACTCACTGTATAGTCACATTGCTGCACAGGCTCTAGAGAACCGGATTCCCAAGAAGAGATGAGGAATTTCACCTGAACCTGACCTAGACTTCCAGGTTGTCTGCAGGCTAGAGGTAACCATGCTCCAGGGAGTGGGTTTTGTGGTGGTTAATCCAAAGAGATACCTGGGGGGGGCACTAGGGCAGCAGTAATTTCAGTCTACTGCAAGGAATTTGAGGTTTGATTACAGAAGAAAATTAAACTGTGAGGAAGATGAAGAATATTGCAAAGCTGTTTAAGACAGTGAACACACATTACAAGCAAATTGTAATTGGTTTGCATGGAGGGTTTTTAATCTATCTTGGTCAGCAGGTGCTTCTTGGAGATACTTAGAAGGGAAAGTCCATGAGGTGAGAGGAAAAAAAGGTTGGTATTCTCTCCCTGGGAAGAAGAGTGTCTCTTAGTAAAGCAGCACAGATAAAAGCTTAGGCTGTTGCTTAAAAAGATTATTAGCAAAATTATATTTGATTTCTGGTGGGTTAGAGTGCAGTGCTTAGAGGAATTAGCTGCATCCTAACAAGGCAGACTTTTCCAAAAGGCAAAAAGGAAAGAGAGCCTTGCTGGCCATTATCCTTTTCTAATTCCAGATTAAATTACTTCTTCCACCAAAGGCTTGTGGAAATTTTTTTTCCCTACTTGGGCCCTTATTTTTGTATAAATTACCTGAACAGATTTTGCTGCTAGAGGTGGAGTTAGATACCTGCTTCCTTGGGGAATAGTGAGGGGTACTGGGAAGTATAAGGTGCAGTAATTTCTGATTGGCATAATTAGGAAAAACAGCAGTAAACCAAATAAATCTGTTTTAGCAATAAGTGGTCAAATTAGCAGTAAGTCTAGGCAGAAGCCTTGGTGAGCTCACCCAGGAAGAGTTTTGTTAGGAGTATCAGTTAAAAGCTTTTATTTATTTTCTCCTGGCTTTTATTTCTGTTTTTCTGTGTTAATTTTCCTTCTTATTATTCCAGCTTCTTTCCCCTACAACTCTTATGTTAAAATCATAATGTACTGTTCTTAGGCTGAGATGAGGGCAGATTTCCACAATTAAAAGTAATTTCCATTTTTTTGTGGTAAATATCTGCAAAATTTGACACTGCTGTAAAAAATGTCTTGGGAACACAATTTCTCCTTATGCAGTAGGAACTCTTAAGGCTGAAAAATATTTGAGAAGCTTGATAGTAATAGAGTGTGCTGGTTTTCTTATTAATTAGTTAAAGGAAAGACTTGAGTGCTGTAAAGAAAGAGTTAATATCCTAGTACCTCGTGCAAGGTGCTGCAGAAGTTGTTGCTCTTGTGATTCCTGCCTTGCAAAACTGAAACTGATTTCTTCCACTGCCCTTCACCTCAAATTTTGGCAGTTCTTTTAAAAAGGGGCAGGCCCGTAAGACACTTGCTGTGCCAAAGGGACTGTGCAGCATTTCGTGTTCCTATGGAGATCCTTTTTGCCTCAGCTCATCCCCTTGCTCCCCAAGGACAAGCCCTGTGTTCACTGACCTTCTCGTGTGCTCACCACTCCCTACAGCGTTCACAGGCTCTGTTGAATGCCTGCAGCAGTCCACAGCGTTTCTCTGTGTGTCACCACAATGCTATCCAGCCTGTGCTTCTCTGATGAAATGTTTGAGGCTCGTAGGCTATAACAAAGAACACCTTTTCCTTCATTCCAAACTACAGTTAGCTGCTGAGGAGTAAAACTTCTTAAACAAAACCAAAAATACCACCCTTCCTCCTCATAGGCCTGCTAAACACTGCATTAATTAAATGAGTGGCAGCCTAAACCTATTGCTAACAAAAAAATGCAGGCTTTTCTTTTGCTGTTTTGCACATAACTGGTTCTAAAATAGCTCACTTTCTGTAAGGCCCAAGTCTTAGTTTTGACTAAATCCATTTTTTGGCATCTCAGGTGGAGGTTTCAAAAGCAAATAAGAGCTCAGAGTCTCAATCTTGCTAACTCCTTTAAAGCCCACAAGCTTGTTAAAAACAATCCCATTAGACATACGCAGCCTTATTTTTGTATGTGTGCTTCCACTTGTTAATCTACGAACTGTGGGAAATTAACTGTGGTCATCCAGGTTTGAGCATTTGGCCAACTGATACCTGGAATGACATAGACCTTCCCAACATTTTAAAGGACTCTTGTTTTGCAAAATGTGTTAGTACTCCTGTGTTTTTGGTAAGTGACACCAGAGAAGTTCTCGTAGCCTAATGTGAATTCAGGGATTAGACATAGTGTGAAACTAATGTCGGTTTTAATGCAGTGTCTTGCTTTCAACTGAAGTGCCGTGTGTTACCGGCTCTGAAAGGACGTGGACATTGTGTGCACATTAGTTTCATGTGAGGAGAACAACCATCACCATTTCCTCAGCATTAATCACTTTGAAGTAATTCCTTCTTGCATTAGGCTTTTGTCAAGTCTTTTGTCAAGTCTTGTTTAATCACACAATTCAGGGCTGTCTGATGTTAATAAATAAGAAAATTCAAGGAGAGATCTCTTTTGACAAGATCTCACCTTGTCAAAAAACAGCTTGGACTCGATAGGGCAAATATTCACCCACAGAATTCAAATTAGCCATGACTGGAGAACACAAATGTAAGTAAGAGTGAAAATAAAAGTGACAGACAAGCTGAGAGAGGACATAGCTTGAAGCCACAGGAAACCGTGGACATCACATTTTGGTTTTTAGACCTTCCCCCTCCTCCTGTAAGCACCTAGTTCAAGAACAAGGCCAAACACACCTGAGCTGGGTGCCCAGGCTGCAAGGCACTGCTGCAGCCTGCTCTGACAGCTGCTGGCACTTCCCTGCCACAGACCCCAACAACAAATTGGGACTGATGGCCAGCTAGAAGTGTGTTTAGCATGCAAGGCTCATCGGCTGGGCTGCTGTTGTGAGTCATAAGTTTAATAAAAAAATTCCTGTTAGTTTAAAGGAAATGCATTGAAAAATAAGCAGGTAGCACTGACAAGCTTTCAGATGCCAACCTAGCACTCTTGTCACTGTCTTGATGGTTCTACAAAACACCACTATGATGCTGCATGATTGCTGGGGATAGGGGAGGATTATAAAGACAGTATCCAGATTAGTACGTATATAATGAGTATATGTAGAAATAAATGTACAGTATAAGGCAAGTGCCCATGTGTAAATCAGAAATACTGCATCTACTGTATTTTCATAGCACTTTGGTGCTTTGTCTGTCTGGGCTTTTATATCTTCCAACTGCATCTCCAGTGCCTGACATTGAGATCCCTCGGTTATATCTGCCTACGACAGCCCGTGCTGGGTCAGAGAACGTGCGATGAGCGTTTCCTCATCGGCAAGCCCATGTAAGTGTTTCAAAATGATCCCTTTAAGTGCTCTGTCACTTTAAATGGCAACTGCTGCATTTGTGATAGTAGTAGTTGGCAGTAAACAGTTAAAGAAATAATACAGATTATTTTTCCGCCCCAGGAATATGGAATATCCTTTTGCCTTAGATCCTGTACTTCTGGACACAGACAAGCTAACAAAAAGGGCATCCCTACCCTGCTGCGTTTGCACAGGAAAGCAATGCCAAAGGGCAAGCAGGGGAAGGAAGACGCAGTGTGCACACCTCTGCCTTAAATTTTGATGATCCATCAGGTTGTGGTTTGGGGCAGGTGATTTTTGGTATTAAGTCAACATGGAGGGACCTCAAAGCCTTGCTGAGCTGGTATGTGACACGGCTTGTAGCAAAGCCTCCAGCTCTGGTATCTTAACTGAGCTCTCAGCTTCATGAGGGGTTTAGGGGTCAGCCTGGGCCATGTCCCTGGCCCTGCAGCCAGATTTTGATGATCCATCAGGTTGTGGTTTGGGGCAGGTGATTTTTGGTATTAAGTCAACATGGAGGGACCTCAAAGCCTTGCTGAGCTGGTATGTGACACGGCTTGTAGCAAAGCCTCCAGCTCTGGTATCTTAACTGAGCTCTCAGCTTCATGAGGGGTTTAGGGGTCAGCCTGGGCCATGTCCCTGGCCCTGCAGCCAGCTTGGTTCTGCCTGTCCCTTGGCTGGGGCTATGGGTGCCCCGGGGAGGGAGGGCTCCTGCTGGTGCTTCTGTGTGAGGCTGGGACAGGGTGTGGGACACTTGGACAGCTGATGGAAGTTAATGAGGAGAGACTTGGTGGGAACTGTAGGAAGCA
>NW_010318780.1:21563-46555 GCF_000700745.2 Antrostomus carolinensis | reverse complement strand
CCCCGGGCCCCGCAGCCAGCGCCGGCCCGGTCGCGCTGTTCCGCCCGGGGCTGCGGTGGCTCTGACGGGTCGGCGGCCGCGATGCTTGTGCTGCCAGCGGGCTCTTTAGAAAGGGCGTGGAGTCTGGAGTGGTTTGACTTTGTAAACTGCTTTGCAGTGCCTTTTAGGAACTTTCTGACTGTAAAACTCTAAGTTGCATAGAGGCCATTTCCACGAAAAAATAATCTTTCAAGATGGGAATGTTTGAGACCCTTATGGTTTTCACTTGACAGGAATTCCAGGATTTAAAGTTGCTTAGTGCAGACTTTACAGAGTCACGTATTCTTGCCCTTAGGCATTTATGGAAACTCACTAACAAGAGACAGGGGTCTTTTGATTAGCCTGTTAATGTAGTGTGCCTGTTGCTTTTTTTGGGAGGAAGTACTGGGATGAAAACATTCCTTTTTAATAGTGATGTAAACTGCCATCCTTTCAACTGGTTGCACTAAAACATTTTCTTCTTAAAATTGATTAAAAAAATATTTTCAGGGAACTTGGGAATTAAATTTTAATGTGAAGCTTTGAATTCTGTTTGTTTAGATTTTCTTTCTTCAAAATCCTTCAAAAAGACCAAACAAAAAAAGAAAATATTAAATTAGACTACTGGATTTGAGAATCTTTTTGGAAAAAGATATTTGTCATATTCATGCAGAACTTTAAATATTCCTGTGATGTTTCTGTTTATGTTGTCTTAGAGAATACATTTGCTCTTAAGCTGTCTTGCAACTCCTATTATCCATGCTTTATTTTGATGGAAACTTTGCTTACAGTTGGTACATCATATTTTATGAGTAGTAAGTAATCAGTGTAAATGCTTATGTTGTTGACTGCTGTTACAAAGTAAGTGTTTGCAAAACTTACCAAAACATATTTTATAGCTGCTGAAACGGAGTTAATTTCTGGTGGATCTGATAAACAACTCATTCTTTGGGAATGGAACAGAACAGGAACATGGAATAATCAGGTAAGCAGGAATAACCTCTTTTTAGAGCTTCTCCTTGCCCTAGTTTCTCACATACCCCAAACTGTATTGTCTGTATTTCTTATTCATACCTCTTCATTTTACCTTGACTGTTGAACCCTGTGTGTATCACTTTTGAATTGTTGGTATTCTGTCATGTTATGTTTTACTTTAAATGTTGTTTCTTCTTTTCTGTAGTTTATATTTTTCAAATCAGCCTTCATTAAGAAATTAGCTAACTAATCATCAAGTGTATTTGTTTATTATATCTAAAAGATCCTGTTTGTCTGTTCTCGAGTCATCAGCTTTCTGATCTCATGTAGCACTTTCCTTTAAACTGCCTTGAAATCTTCAAACTGTGAGGTTCATTTTTAGTTGACATTTCCTGCACCCTTCTTCCTTGTTTCTTTATATTCATTTCTAGTGATTTCCAGTCAGTCAGTGTAACAGTGTAGTATTTGTATCCAGGTAATCTTACCAGGGTGATACAGAAGTTGGGGTGGGTGTTTAAACTGTGCAGCAATTGCGTTTTGTCAGAGAAACTGAGAAAAGTAAGGAGACATGCTAATTTGTTATTCATACTGTAAAGTGTATGACAAAAGATGCAGTATGGTATAAAAGAGCCTTCAGAATGAACAGAAATTTAGATGAAAAAATACTTTATCATCAAGCTTTTAAAATCTTACTTCTGAGGCATTGGTTTGTGAATGGCTGTGTAGGTAACTCATATCATTTTTTATCTCAAAACTAGATAGCTTGGCATTTTAAAATGCATGAGAATGCAGACTAGGGGGAAATGCATCTAGTTGGATGGGGGACTGTTCTCAGAAATAAATAATTTCTGATCCTTATCCATTGTCACTATTTACTTTTTTTTTTTAAAATAACTTCCAGGTTTCTTTATTATCCTTTTCTGCTGATGTGGTGCACAGCCTTATGGCAGTCTTTGAAAAAGAGTGTGCATATTTTAACAACAGTTCTAGGCTCATGTAAATTCTTAAAACCAGGCAAGGTTCTATACTGGACCAATCAAAAATTCTTACTGGGGGCTACCAGGCTATATTTTGGAAAGAGATATCAAGGGCATTTATGACAAAATTTAGACAAGTGCTGGATGACTTCTGGTGGCAGAATTAAATCTCATTTTACTCTTTGTGTTTATAAGGAAGAGATTACAAATTGAATCACCTGTATTTATTCTTTAAGAAAGTAGGTACTTTAGTCTAAATTTAGAGTTTTTATTTTTCAGGTCGGTATTTTGAAGGAGTAAACAGCTATTTTGATTTGCAGGAACACACTAAACATTACTGCTAGAGCTGCCGTAGCTGCTCCTTATTCCATTGTGTTCTCTGTTCCGTCTCCTTCACTGTGGTTCTCCAGACTTCTGTGAGAGGGTCCTTAGGGTGAGGAGCAAGAGATAGAGAAAAAGGAAGGAAATCTGTTCTTCCTGACTTCTGTACTATTTCCAGCTTTCCTCAAGGAATGGGGAGGTTTGTGTAGTGTACGTAGGAACATTTAATTCTGTTTAGCTTTGAAGAGAATCCTACCAAGTTAATACCCATTACTGCTGTATCCCTTCTCTGTCTTTTCCTGGGATATGCTACAGCTTAAGCATAGCTTGGCAGATGCTCTGCCATTGCAGGATACAACTCATTTTCAGTATTAAATTATTTTCTTTCTTAGAATTGCTTTAAAAATTCTCTCAGATATGTTACTGGAATTTAATTTTGTGTAACTTTGTAAAACTTTCTGATGTGTTCAGTTTGTGAAAAGCATTCCTCTGAAAGGCCATGCTGAAGCTGTTTGTGCTGTGGATGCTGTCTACCAGTCAGATGAACCTGATTTAAATCTGTTAATAGCTTCTGCGGCTTCTGACTCTACTGTGAGAATCTGGTCTTGGCATGGTTCAGAAGGTAACGTTTTTGTAACGTAAGGGACAACATACTGCCTTAATAAAGATTATGAATGCTTATCCATTGAAGTACTTAGTTAGGTCCTAACATCTTTTAATGCAACATTGATTTATCTTCAAACTTTGGTACACCAAACTACTGTGTTGCTCTTCAAAAGCTGAGGGTGATACTAGCTTTGGGTCAGATTTGTTCAGCAAAATGATTTATCTTTGTTTTTCATCAGGAATGTGTTGGCTGAATTTACTTGTTGCTAATATCTATTCAGAGTCTGATAATCTGAACCATCATTTTGCTTTGTAACATGGGGGCAATCTATGTGTGTGAAGTAAAATTACTTAGGAAAATGATTAATTCTGGCATTAGAAAGGTGAAGGTAAACTAGTCACTTGTTTGTTACTATTGATTTGAGTCCAATGAAGTGCGGGCTAATAGGATCTTGACCTTCTGGTGAACTAAACCCTTATGTGGACGTATGGGAGGACAGCTCTTTGAAATACATAAGAAATAAATAGGGTGGACCTGATAGTGGCCTTCCAGTACCTGAAGGGGGCCTACAGGAAAGCCGGGGAAGGACTTTTTACAAGGGCAGGTAGTGACAGAACAAGGGGTAATGGGTTTAAGCTGAAATAGGGCAGGTTTAGATTAGATATTAGGAAGAAATTCTTCACTATGAGGGTAGTCAGACCCTGAACAGGTTGCCCAAGGAAGTTGTAGATGCCCCCTCCCTGGAAGTGTTCAGGGCCAGGTTGGATGAGGCTTTGAGCAACCTGGTCTAGTAGAAGGTGCCCCTGCCATGGCAGAGGGGTTGGAACTAGATGATCTTTAAGGTTCCTTCCAACCTAGACCATTCTATGATTTTATGACAATTGAGATTTAAAGTGTTATTTACTAGTTGAGTTGTGCTGACTGCATCTCCCAAGCTACTTTCTTCCTTATCTGGTGTACCTGAGGATTTCACATTGCCCTGCCTACATGAGAGAAATAGGTGGGAGTTGCTAATCTTCAGTCCTGTGTTCTGGAAGGCATTTTTTTATGCTCCCAAAGAACACCGTGAAGTCCCGTCCTTTCCTTTTTGTCTTGCTGTTGTGGGTTCCAGTGGTGGAAGGACCAATTCTGCTTCTTCAGAGAGTTTTTTCTGTTATCCTGTTGGTTACTCTGATCTTGATGGCTTACTAATTTAACCACTCCTAGGATCTCAGAGGTATTGCAGGAAGTTCGGTTTTTGCTCATCTTTTTATCTGCTATTGTAGCAAATGGATTCAGTTTTAGCTTCCTGTGTAGTGAATGTTGTTGCTACGGGATATAATTTGCAATATTTATTACTTCTGATGTGTTACCACAGTGAAGCTGTACAACATAATACTCAGTGGAGAATAGTGACTTAACTCAGCTAACTCTGTCTGAATTTCTGTGGCCCCACAGAAAAGAACATTATTATTTAGGCTTCTGAAAAAAAGTAGAAGTTTTTCACCTCCCTAAAGTAAAACTGAATGGGAAATTTTAACTACATAATGTAGTAGGAAATGACAATGTAACTGTAATGTGATGAATGAGATCAACACTGTTCTTGTTTTCCAGCTAAATGCATTGAAATTCTGCAGTTTGGAAATGGATTTGTTATGGATGTCTGCTTATCCTTCTTGCCTGGCAGCAATGGTAAGTACAGCTGCAGATCTTGAATATCAATGCAGGAAATGTAAAAATCGAAGAAATCCCCCAAACAGATTTTCATTTGACCAATTCCAGACCTTTGTGCCATATTTTTTGTTTTCTACGGAATCAGCCTAAGCTACTCTTTGTATCTAAAGATTTTCACCGAAATCTTAGCAATTAGAAAAATACTTGCTGATTACACTGTCTTCAAAATGATGCTCAAATGGAGTTCTTTAGTTGAACTCTTGAGACAAAGAGCTTAAAAAGCAGGTAACAGGGCTGTAAGTGAACAGGATAGGATGATGCTGTTAGTTTCACCCCCTCCTTGTAGTGCTGCTGCATATGTTTGTTCTTGTTGTTTGGACTGAAGGACAAGGTTTAGAAAAAGAATCTGCAGACCTGCATCAAAAATTGCAGTTTGATGAGCAGTGTTTATCACCTGTTCAGTCTTAAATGTGAAAAAATTCAGATACTGAACAAGTTTAACCTGACTGTTCAGTATGGTTTATATATTTTTCTATTAACATAAATGTTCAGACCTGATCTAGTGGAAGGTGTCCCTGCTGATGGCAGGGGGGTTGGAAGTAGGTGATCTTTAAGGTCCCTTCCAATCCTAACCATTCTATGATTTTGTAGCCTGCCTCAGACACATTCTTCTGTTGCAAATCTGTAGAAACTATTTATTTAAAAACAAACCAAACCCCAAAAAACCTAAATGTATCCTCAAGCGCACGTTGAATTAGGTTTGTGTTTTAAGAATCATTTGAGCCTTTCACCTGGATGGAGGAGTGCCAGGCTCCCAAGAGAAAAAGTACTACAGTTTCTTACTGCATCTAGAGGTTTCACTGCATGTGAAAACATGCATTCACATTCATATGCAGTGACTAATCACTGTGTTGTTGATTGAATGCTTCCAGAGCAGTTATACAGAAGCTTATTTTATTATTTGGCTTTGATAAGTCTGGGAGATATGGAAGTGGTATCGAGATGCATTGTCCCATTTGGAAATGCCAATGTTAATTTCCAGAGTGTGTTTGACAGCAAAAGCAGCATCTGCACCACTGAGGAACTTTAAAACTCTCTCTCTTTTCCCTGTAAATATACTAACAGGTGGTTGTTGAGGTGAAGTTAAAAGGCTTGAGGGTAAATTAAAATCATTACCTCCAGTATGAATTTTAATTAGAAGTGAAGTGTCTGTGGTGCCAGTATAAAATGCATATTGCAAAGTGATAGATTATTTCTTCATTTATGATACTGTGCAGTAAGAAATTCTCACTGTGACACTCTAGAGTAGTGCATCTGTTTTAACATTGAAATATCTTGTATATAAGATAAGCAACCATTCATTTTGGAAAAACCTTAAATGAAGATTGTCATATTAATTCTTAAAACTGAATGCTTCTGAAACCAAAAGTTGCATGGAGTGCTTCTTTAAATGGTGTAATAGTAACCATTTTGTTTTGAAAATCTCCTGGAGTCCCTAAAACCCAGTGTTGCTTAAAGTTGCATTCAGAGCAGGACAGTCTTTTGTCATGGCCTCTTCCCATCCTAATTCAAAGTAGTTATCCAAAACCATGTGGTGCTCATAACCTGAAAAAGAGTACTTTACTTTTCTGAAGTGCTGAAAGTTTTTTGAATGATTAATAAATTGCGTAGGTTTTGTACTGAAATAAAAAAACCCCCTATATATTTATGTTTTTAATGCCAGTTCCAATATGAATGATCTGTGCTGTAAAATTGTCAAGAAACAGTTTAGATTTTGCACCATAAATGTGTGGTTAGAAATGTTTCACCTAGAAATCTGTAAAGGGTCTTTTAATATAGCCTAGCCACGTTCTGTGTTTTCTATTTAAGCCTGACAGAGTAGTCCATACAACTGAACTGGTTTTGTTCAGAGGTGTATGTTAATTCTGAAATATAAATAAAGTAGCTTAAAATGTATTATTAAAAATCGCACTACTGATCTTTTTGTCAGAAACATTAATCTGTAATGGCAATTTGGAATTGAGGCAATTCCCAGTGAGCTTCTGGGAAAAATGATCTATGATAACTTTAGGAGTTGCTCTGAAATCTTTATGAAGGCTATGTTGGCAGCTGTATTAAGATTTATAGAAGCATTTTTCTTGAGGACAATCTGCAGTTCTTAAATCAGGAATTAAATACAGAATTACTTTTCTGAAAGTTGTAAACTACTCTCCTGAACTAGAAGCATTTACAGTAACCTCTAATTTTACCAGGCAAAGAAATGTAAAGCTCATGTTGAAAATTGATGCATATGTAATGGATGCTTTAACTTTCAAAAGACATTGAAGTTCATGATGTCTAATATTTTAACTGATTTTCCTTGAAAATAAATGTGTTTTTTTTTAAAAAAAAAAAACAAGTTGCAAACCATTTTTGTGAAGAAGTCAAATGAGGAAAGCCAATAGATTGCTCATAAAAACCTGAACAATCATTTGCAGCTGGAGTATAGCTTATGCACTTTACTGGCAGCCTCTTAGTTAAGGAGTTTCTTTTAATTTGAGTCTTGAAGAAAAGCTTCGTACTGTTTTGTTTAGTTGCTTGCTTTTTGCCTTGCAGTGTCTGCAGAAGCTCTGCTTCTAAAATGCTGGGATAGGATTTACTGTTTTGCAGATCTTGGTCAGCTCTTTTGTCATATGCTGTGATTCTTCTTACCACCTGGATAACTGTGGTGCAGTAGCTTGGCCTCTGACAAATAAGAATTGTCTCCTCAGAACTGAATTGCAACAGGTGAAAAAACTTGAAAAAGCTTTGCTGATCACATTGTCCCCATTACACTTAGACCACAGTTTCCAACTTGCTTTTTCTGTTTCCTTTGCAGGACTTTATCTCAATCAGATCAAATTCTAATACTCTAGAGGGTTTATGTGAAAAACTATATGCTATACCAGTTTTGCCAGTTATATACTTCTTGAGAGAACATTATGAGTGAAAGCTTTTGCATTTGTCTGATACAGCAACTAGATCATAATTCTCATTTTTATTAGTCAAACTTTTATTCCATCGGATAAGTATGTAAGTACTATAATGGCCCATAAAATGTATTTCTCAGGAAAGGATAATACAGGCTCCAAGAACATACATTGTATTATATTTCCTGTAAAAAAAAACCAAACCAAAACAGAACCCTCACACTTAACCAATTTCTGTGGACCTGGAGACCTGGTCTTCTTTCCAAACAGCTCATTACATCCAGTCCAAAGCAGTCTTTTTTGGTTCCATGTAAGGCAAAGAGGAGATGGAGGTGAAATGTCACTTAGAGGTTGGAGAAAAGCAAGTGATGGAGATGCAAGAATGTGACCTAGAAGTGCAGGAGAAGCATCAGATAACTAGGCACAGATTTGGTACAGGCAGAAAGAGGAAATTAGCATAGAGCATAAACTTCCTATGAATATTCAAGTTGATTTTTTGGTCTATCCATAGTAAAGATAAAATTATCTCTTTAAAGAGATGACTACTGAAGTAGTTGATTTTAGTGAAATTTGGTATTTTAGTTTTTACCCAGACTTGAGAAATGCAAATATCTAGTCCTGGTAACTTGCTTCCACATAATTTTCTAATAGATTCATTTTCTTTTGCTATTTCAGTCGCTAGCAGTACTACTTTAAAAGAGTAGAGTAAGGATTAACTGTTTTCCCCCATCATCTTCTGTGGCAGAGATGAACTAATACACTAATTTCTCTTGTTTTCTCCTTAGACGTAACTTTGTCTGGTTTGATTCAATAGACTTATGTTTTTTCCGTACTTTCTAGAGAGCTGGTAGAAATAAACTACTACTCAAGATGAGTAGGTGTATAATAATGATAATTGCTTTCATATCCTTGTGTACAGTGAATAGTGGTCTGTCTTTCTTTTTTGCTCTGTCTTTTTATTTGCTCTGTAATAATTATGCTACCTCCATCTATATACTTATTTCAGTTGATTTAGGACTCAAACTGTATTAGTTCGGAGTCATTTTATTTTGCTGCTTGCTCCTTTTGTAATTACGTCAAATGCCTGTTGATACCAATAAAATAAACAAAATTAATTAAAATCTCTAATCCTGAACTTCCTACAGATATGTGAGCTTGAAGGAAACTACTCTTTAGCATGTTAAGTATTTGTAGATATTATTTATGTGCCAGAATAACTTGTGAGTTTTGTGTTCTTGAAATACTAGTTTATTTTTCAAACAGTATTAGGTGTCCAATTTAGAAAACATTAAAAAGTGGTATCATGCTTGCCTGTCTGTATTAATATATTTATTGATATTGTATTGGTTTTTATGTTATTCATATAATTTTTCTTATCATAGAACACTATATTTTGTAACTTGAGTAATAAAGACTTTTTTTCCTTTCCAGTGCCAATACTGGCATGCGGTGCTGATGATTGCAAAATATATTTGTTTATACAGCAGAGTGGCCAGGTAATTACAGTTCTTATCTCCTGCTCAGAACACTGCTCAGTTCTTCTGTTTCTTTCTTTCCATTTGTGCTGCTGATTTTTGCGAGGTTCTTCAATAACTACTATCTGTCTCTAGATAGCCTTCACATACAACTACCTCTGTTCAAATAGTTTGTCCATTTTTCTAGGTAATGATGAAATGTACATACAGAATGTTGAAGCTGGATTCAGTGCATAAAAGTGTTAGTTTTTCTAATTTTTTCCTGGTGTGAAGATAGCCTGTGTTTCTATTCTCACTGACACAAAATAGGTACAACTGTGCTGCTTTACTGAGTATCCATCCAGTCATTCATGCAGAAGTTATGTTACTTTCAGTCTATAAATTCTTATAATAAAACTGATATGATTTTTATCCGTGGAATTGTATGTTTGCTTCTGATGTTGAAAGAAATATTTGAAGGAGTGTCTGATCTTCTAAGAGCACATTTTTCATGTAATATTTGGGAGCTGCAGCTATCTTTAATTTTTTATACAGTTAAATGTTCCTTTGGAGCTCTACAAAGAAATTCTGTCTTCTCCTGCATCTGATCTGAAGTTTTGTTAGACTCTAAATCATGTGTTGAATGACTGTCTTGCAAAACAGAAGTCAGTATCTCTTCTTTCTCTCTATTGCTCCCTTAAAAACCTCAAACCACAAATGCTGCCCTGCAGTTCACCGATGAACTCACCATTCAGAAACTCCCATTGAAACTAATGTAGGTAGGAACCGCTTTTCTGGATTTGTTGAAGCGCCATCCCCTTAGAGATTGAAGAATAGATACTCCCTTTTGCTTTTTCAGAGAGATAAAAGCTACTTTATAGATAATTTTGCCTGTTCATGCTGCAACATGCAATAACAAGATTTCTTTTTTTTTTTTTGTCATCTATAAAATAAATACTTCATCCTTTATCTGCTATGTTCAGTGATTTCTTGGCCACTAAGCAGTAAAGAAGGGTTGCTTTCTTAGCTTTTTTTTTTTTCTTATGTAGCTTATGAGTTAAATCAATTTTATGACATTCTCTGGAAATTAGCAATGGCACAATGCCACTTGTGATTCTCAGTGTGCTAAAGAAAGACTTTATGTCAGAGGTTGTGCAGTGGTTTTTCCTAATTCAAAATCTGGAACTTGTTTTCTTGTATGATTCAGATTAACAAATAATATGCAGTTTGACTACAAAAAATGTTCAGAGACCCATAGCTTATTTTGCCAGTTGTTGACCAAACTTTTGAGTGTAACAGTAGTTTTAGCCATTCTTAAATGTAGTCAGTCTGTGGAGGATAAAGGAAAGTAATTGGAATAAACAAGCTCCATCTTCTGCTTCATAAGCAAGATTACGCTGCTGCCTTTTTTTGGAGGTAGGAAACTTTAGTCATACAAGGGATGAGGAGTTTTCTTATTTTACATGTATTATTTTTCACACATTTTCCTTCGATTTTAAGAACTATTTTCACCAGCTGTCTTGGCAGAGTTTGGGTTCAGAGTCTCCCTTTTTTAAATGGGATGGGACTTCTGGTTGGTGTCTCTCTTAACTTTCCAGAATGTCTCTTTTAACTAAATAAACTGTACAGACCTCAGAGAGAAGAGCCCAAGTTTGATTCTCTGTGGAGTAAAAGTGCCTGCGTAGGGCATCATAGCTGTTAACAGAACAAAAACATCTTTGTGAACCTTCTGATGTAAATTCCTTTCTAACTGCTAAAGGGAGGTTCTCCTCTTTAGTTGGGTTCTCTCAGAGCTGCGGACATTTTTTTATGGCTTCTGTAGTTCTACTTTTAGAGGTATTTGAAGGAACTGTTGGTGTCGTTCCGTCAAGAACAGAGTGTAGAAGAGGAGTTAGAACTGGTAAGGGCCTGTAGCTCTGTCCTGTTAATTGTGACTCTTGTAAACCTCTTATTTTAGTTAACATCCTAAAAAATGATTGTATGAACCCAAGGTAGAATGTGAGTTCATGACAGGACTTTCTAATTAAACTTGGAGGGCACAGTTATACTCTGAGGGAGAAGGAGGCATCTTCATTTAGATGGTAAAGGCTACCTTTTCGTAAACTCATGAATTTCACCGTTGAAATACATTTATTCATAAAAAGTGCTTGGTTTTTGAAATTCAGTGGGCAGGCTTCAAATCCTTTAAGACTCTCTACCCAGAGATCCCTTACTGTGTTAAGCAACAGAGAGAAAATGATCTCTGTGCTTTTCTGAGTTCTTGAAAGAGGGTATTGATTTATAAAAGTACCCAGGGAAAAATCTCAGAAACCATTATATGTCTTCCTGCTTGAGATATTACAGGCCTATGGAGGGGAAGCAAGTAAACCAGATCAAAATAGAGCTTTAAAACAAAACATCTCTATGTTGAGCTTGGTTTCTCTGAGATTTTGCAGTGCATGTTTGAGCATGTTTCCTCCAAATAATTTGGCCTAGTTGAAAAGTGGAATAAGAGACTCAAAGATATTTATTTGGCTCTTTATAATTCTGCAAGAATAACAGCTGGATAGAGGAGGGACATCAGATTGAGTGCCCATTGGAGAAGAACTGAGAAGACTTGGACTGCTGTTACCTTCTGTGTCAGTTTCCAAATTTGCCAAACAATGCTTCCAGCCTGGTTCTGAAAGACACCTACCCAGTGTGGGCAGAGTTAGTTGGGCAGAGTGTGCTGGGCATGTCCACAGACAACTGGGCTTCATTAGTTGTGCCACCTACAGAACAGCTTTATTTGCTGCTACGTAAAAACCCTATCCTAGCAAAAACCCACACAATTAGGTAAGAGACACTGGAAAGCCTGTGAAGTAGGTGACTCGGACCATGTAGTTCTGTTAGATTCAGCTGTTGTTACTGTCAATTCCAACAATCTTTTTTATCTAGTAAGAACCAAGGGCAAAACTAAGATAGAGAAGGAGAAAGCTGAGACTATAGAAACAGAATCTGTAAAAATGAGAAGAATGACAGCTCAGAATTCTTGCAAATATAACCTAAACAATGATAAAAACTTTGACTGAATCATTTAAAAATAATGACCCTGTGCATCTGCAAGAAATGAGTGAGTGCTTTTTCTGTAGCACAAAAGAGCTGCATGCTTGACTTAAGGCTAAGTAGTGCCTAGAAGCCTATTTGGGAAGCGAATTAGAAACTTGAAGTGGTATTACTAACCTCAAAGTAATTAGTTTTACTCTCTTTAAAGAGAAAACGAATGTCTGCTTTTCTTAATGGTTCTCTTTGATATGAGAAGATGAGGGTAATTAAAAAAAAGCCCAACACCCAACACCTTGAAAATTAAAATATATTAGATATGTGTTTAGATTAATATTAAAATAAATTCTTTCCTGCTTATATATGGGAAGTGCCATGATGTGACATGTTTACCCAATGGTTGCAAAACCAAAAAGGCGTATTTAGAATCTTCTCAGTAAATTACAATACTTAGTAGCAGCTTATTTTTCCAATTTCAAATAATAGAAGATGTAAACATAAAAGACTTGAAAATCTAAAGCTAATTGCTTGTATGTGCCTGGTAATTAAGTGCATTTCTATGATATAACAGGGATTCTTATTCAGTTTCAGAAAACATTAATACTCCCTGGCCATGAAGATTGGATAAGAGGCATTGAATGGGCAGTCTGTGGTCAGTATGAAAGATTAATAAAGTGGAATACTGGTTTAACGACAGTAATATTGTTTTACCCCTACAACAGTTGGTTTTGACATACTGTAGAGCGTAAGCTCTTGTGGTTGTGAACTTTTTTCTGAGGTGGTGGTACAGATATTAAGAAAGAACTTTGTGTGCTGTTAAAATGTAAGAATTGTTGAACCTCTACTTGAGTTATATTTTAGTTGTCAAAATTATGGCTACAGTAAGATTGATACAGAACACTCATATCTTGTGTATGCATCCCTCATTTTGTCTTGCTTGCTTCAAGTGTGTTTACTTGACTGGTAGCTAAATGCAAACAAATTGGAGTTTTAGCAACTTGTCCTTTTCAATATGCAAATGTCTGTATCTGAGTGAGGAAGAGTGGCTGCTTTGTCAAAGGGGAGGGGGAAATAGTACTTTTCTTCTCCCCTCCTCTCTCTCTCTCTCTCTTTTTTTTTTAAGAATAGGAGATTAAGAGGAGAATCTGTTCAGATGTTAACTAATCAACTAGTTCTTGCAATGGCAAAAATAAAATAGAAGAAATTAGAGGATGCTACACTCCTGAAGAAAGCAAAGGAGGAAAGGAGTTACTGAAGCATATTGAGGCTGTCAGAATTTGGAGAGTGAAGGCTATAAGTAGTAAGAAGTATATGTGCAATATTTACCATGTCTTCCATGTCTTATAAGCAGAAAAATGTCCATAGTCAGTGTGTTCTAAACTAGAGGTGAGTTTGAAATGGGAGAGTAAGCTGATATTGAAATAAACCAGCAGTTTATGGTATTGTGTACAATGGGAAAAATTAGGATAATGCTGTAGTACATGTTTGGAAAGATGGTAGGTTTGTCATGACAGTGGTTGCATGGCTCCAATTTTTTTTTTTTTTTTTTTTTTTTTAATCAAATAGGTGAAGACCTTTTCTTAGCAAGCTGTGCTCAGGATTATTTGATAAGAATTTGGAAAGTGTGTGCAAAATCAAAGCAACTTCCAGAAACTGAAGACGATTCTATAAGACTGAAAGAGAATGTTTTTACAGTCAAAGGTAGGTAACAGCTGTGAAATTCTCTTGCACAAATCTTCACTTGTGTAGCAGTTTCTTTTGTTCTTGCATTAAAAGAATCCGAGACCAGTTTGACTGCATTATTTTTATTCAGCTGTTAGAAAAAGTGGAGTTATTGTTCTAAAGCCATGACTGTGTGAAGTTAATGATGTGTTACAAGAAACGGTAAAGCACTGAGAGAACTTGGTATCAACATGCATTGTAACACATATTCCAAATGCAGTACATAGTCAGGAGATATATTTGTCTGTGGGAGGTAAGCTGTTGTGCAGTTCTTCTCCAGTTTAATAACATTCCTTTAATTTTCTTTTGAATTCAGTGCATTTTAGTAAGAGGTGCTACTATTATTTAAACCTTATATAAATACTGGAGATAACAGGTAAGTATGTGCAGGCTTACTTTTTTGGTTATTTGACATACTGTTTGAGCACTGTAACATCAGAGGCTCGCAGTGCTGACATTGTGGGTTAGATTATTAAGCAACTTGGGTAATATAGTGAAGTTTGTATGATGTTATGTGTAAAAAGTGCTCATGCTACTTGCTGCGAATCCTAATTCATTGTTTGAAGTATCTTAACGCTTGTATTTACGGTCATTTGGACATGTAAATGTGCTTGAGTTAAGAGTATGGGTAGAGCCAGTGTCAGAGAACTTACTTCAAAATTGTTTGAGAGTTCTCCAGGAGTTCTGTGATTCCACTCTGAGGCAATAGGCTGACCTCTTAGTGTCAATCTGGTACGTGGGGCTTGTGGCAGAGCAGGTTTTCAAGCAGCTATTCAGTGTCAGTGGGCTATTGAGATATTGGTAGATGATGAAAACAGTTGGTTTTTTTTCACTGAATATTTCAGAAATGACCTGGGCTTTCTTGGCTTTTAAAAAGAAACGTGCTTTTCTCTGATTTGTGGTAGATACTGATACAACATACGCAATTAGTTTGGAGTCTGTGTTGGCTGGTCATGAGAACTGGGTGTATGCGGTTCACTGGCAACCTTCATTTTCCAAAGGTAAAAAGTCACCAAATGCTTAGCAGTTAAGTGTTGTATACACAGAGTACAGTCAGATGTCCTTGTATTGTGTTTATGTGTTCACTTGCTACTGTGGACTACGAAAATGTTTAAATTCTGTAAATGATGTTTTATAATTAAATTGATGTTTTTGCTGAATAGCACATCTTACGGCACAGGCTCTGTCTGTCATTGTGTACTGCATGATGCTTTCTTGCTCATGTTTTGCTTAATGAATGGAATCAAATAACTGAGCTGTACTGGCTTTATTTTAATTGATTTGCTGTTTGTAGAATAAAAAATAGTTTAATTAATCAGTATGAATTAATAGCTGTAATATTTTACCTTAATACACATATTTGAAATGTCTGTTCCTTGGAAGGTCAGCATTAACTCAAGAGAACTCCTTTCTTTTTCTTGGATTGGGAAGGAACAAATAGCAACATTCAAGAGATTAATCTTCAGTCATCTGTGGATTAATATGCCAGGGATTCCTTGAGTATCAGTTTTCTTTTGTTAGCATGTAGCTTTAAGGCATGAATGCAGACTTTCATTGGGGAAAAAAAAAAGTTATTTACTGTTTAATTTTACATCTTGCCCTAGTCTTTATCTTTCTCTTTAAATTGTTAAATTCTGACAGCCTTGTTTGTGGTAGTGATTTGCTGGTGCATGTCTGCCTGGAGTGTAAGGAAAGAAAATTCTTGATTTGATACGCTTGCACCATGAGAATGCCCTTGTGTATTTGTACTGGCAAAGGTGCCTTTTTTTCTGAGATGTTTTATTAGAGTTACTGATGGCAGGTGACTTCACCAGTACAAAGCATAGCTTTTTTCCAGTGTATATACAGCACTTCAACAGTAGAGTGTAATTAGAATGTCAAAATACCTGTAGTGAAAGACACAGGACTTGTTTTAGAAATATTGTCTTAGTTATCTGCTCTTTCTCTTTTTTAAAAAAAGATGAATAAAAGATTTTGCCTGTTAAAGCAAGGTTTAGGCAAAATACAGTCATCCAAGTCTTGCACTGCAATCTGAAAAACTGTCCTGTTAGACTGTGAAGTTTTGCAGGTGTCTTACATCATGCTTCTGCATATGTGCAGCTGCTTGCATTCTGTGGCCTGCCCGATGCTGGGTTCCCCAAAATAGATTTTCTTCTTCAGTAGAGGCAGACTGATCTGAGAGAGACATTCTCAGTGCAGAAGGTAGAAGGTTTGGTGTGACATAAGATACTGCCTCAAGAGATGCCCACCAATGTCTCTTTTCTCAAGAAAGGTTCCTCAGTGTCTCTGGGAGTTTCCCAGCTGCGTGATGAACTAGTTCTGTCTTCCCTGTTGTGGTGGTGTTGGGCAGTTTTCTGGAGTGTTTCACTGCATTTGGGGGATCAGTCCTTACTGCTGTATGTATTACAAGATCCTAGAGTCTGTTGAAGTCGATAGTGAATCTCACACTTAATTTGGGAAAAATACATGAATACTAGCATAGAGGTTATTTCGTTGTAAACGGGAAATCTCTTCCATAATCTGAGGAACAGAACTGAGAACTGCTCTATCTTTTCCAAATTACATTTGTTTCAATGTCGATTTGAAGTGAGTAAACAGTAGAATATAGTTGTTCTCATGTATGTGTTTGCATTTCCTTTGAGAGATTATGGCTGAAAAGGACAACACCTCTTAATGAACACCGAGTAAGAACATAGAGCCTGTCAGCTCTGGCATTTAGGTGCTGCATTGCAAGTCTCTGGTGCTGAATGATTTTCTTAGTGTGTTTGGATTTCAGTGTGACCAAGTTATTTTAGAAAGTATTCTCACAGGTTGTAGGGTAATCATTTTCTTTGTACTGTAGATGGCAGCATGCAACAACCAATGAGGATATTGTCTGCATCCATGGACAAAACTGTGATCATCTGGGAACCGGATAAGGAATCTGGAGTGTGGCTAGAACAGGCAAGTGTCAGCCTTTCTCACAGTACATACTGTGTGCAAGTTGCGTTTCCAGCATCGTGTGTGTACTGGAGAGAACAAAAAATCTATAGTGCTGGGGGAGAAACACAAAAGCATTTTCTTGCAAAAGTACTTGTTCTGATGCTGCATTGCGAGTAAAACTGTTTTTTTAGAAAATGATGTGATGCAGTATGATTTTTATTGCTTGTTTGCTTTCTTATTACGATATTGGGGAGTTTCTAAGGGGAGTTTATGCTCACCTGGCATTCATAGCATAGCAAGCCAGGTGTTGCATAGTAGCACACACTGTGTACCCCGATAAGAAGTGGAAGAAACCATCCTGAATTATTTGTAGTTAATCCTTGTGTGAATATGCACCCAAGCAGTTACTACAGAGCAGGTGACACTCAATTCTTAAGTCTGATTTTACTCCCAGTAATTTGTTCATGGACTGTGTCATTAGGTTTTTCTTCCATTTAAGCTGGTTACTCATGTTTCACTGTAGTATTTTGAATGCTGTTCTAATGAGGATCATCCTAAATAAACAAGTAGTACAACCAGGTTTATCTAGTGCTTTGGTAGATGTCTTTGTTTTCAGTTGACCTGCTTTTCCAAATTGCAATAGTTCAGCCGAAGTTGTTTGTGTTGGGTTGTGCCAACAATTGTTTATGGTCTCTCCTGTCACAAAGAACATTCTAATCCTCTCATGTGAGAAAAAAAGATAATTACCATAGGTGGATTTAATTTTTCTCCTGTTCCATTGAAAAGTTCTTGTGCCTTTCTACTTGAAGTAGAAATTGGTTCATAATAGAGTGATCACAGAGATGCCATTTGTTGTCCCCGGTTGTAATGCTTAGTTGTGGCTAAATTTACAAGCTTCTAAAAATGGATTGTGCAGTAAAGCTTGCTTGCAAGTTGTTACCATTTCTTTGTACGTTCCATTTGCATTGGTTAGACCTCAAATGTGAAGCTTGCAGTTTGGATCATAGAATGGTTTGGATTGGAAGGGACCTTAAAGATCACCTAGTTCCAACCCCCCATCAGCAGGGACACCTTCCACTAGACCAGGTTGCTCAAAGCCTCATCCAGCCTGGCCTTAAACACTTCCAGGGAGGGGGCATCCACAACTTCCTTGGGCAACCTGTTCCAGTGTCTGACCACCCTCACAGTGAAAAACTTCTTCCTAATATCTAATCTAAACCTACCCTCTTTCAGTTTAGATCAGACATTTTAACTGCAACAATCCTTTTTGTGTTGAGGGAGGGGAAACCTGAGCTGGAAGCCTGGAGGGAGGAAGAGTGCAAGGGCAACATCCCATTTTCTCTCTCTTCCATTTTGGTATGATGACCAAGAAGTCTTCATGAAGTCATTCCCCTGGCTCAGACTTGAGACTAGAATTCTGCCTCTAGCATGGCGTATCAGAGTCTCTTCCATATGAGTGGTATTTTTTTGAATGAGTGCTAATAAAATAGACGTACTAGTCCATGCTGCCATTTAGAATGAGATATAGATGCATTTCATTGTAATCTTAAAAGCAGCTGTATAATAACAGAGGAATTGTTAAGAGTTCAGCTTGAAAAATGAATTGTGTTCTTATCTCTTGAATAACACTTGAAAATGTAACTTTGTAATCTTTTAATGTAATTAAAAACTTGCAAGAGCACTAGAGCAACTCTAAGGTGCGTGTGTACGCATGCATACGTACAGATGCACAGTCACAAGGGAGGCACAAAACGGAGGCCAAAATATGTCACAGAAGGAATGCGGAGCAAGCTTCAGGGGTTCATGGAGAAAGAGGGAAGTGGAAATATGGTAGTGAATCTTAGAAATTAAGGGGGGAAAAAAAAAAAGTCATTTGGAACCTCTGTTCCTTTGAACCTTTTTTCCATTTTGTGCAACAGAACAATAGGAAAGCAACAGATGACAAGAAACCTTTGCATCCAACAGACTGGGCTGAAACATAGAAATATTGAGTGCTCATCTCATCTAGTGTAGTGTTTTCCCTTAGTGACTGAGCAAGATCCTATCTTAAGATGTTTATGAAGGGGGGCTCCATTTAAGTGGCATGCAGCTTTAATTCCCATGATATTTTAATGCTTAACTTTGTCATTAAAATATTCTTTAAACACATTTTTGTGAGTAATGAGAACTGTTCCCTATAGCTAAATTTTCACCTGATGATTTAGGATGAGTTTATATGAATGGAAGGCCATTTTCATGGGTATTTCACTTCTGATCATTAATACAGGTGCGGGTAGGTGAAGTGGGTGGCAATACCCTTGGATTTTTTGACTGCCAGTTTAGTCCGGATGGTTCAATGATAATTGCTCATGCTTTTCATGGAGCACTACACCTTTGGAAACAGGCTACAGGAAATAAGGTACGTTGTTTTATTATTATTACTATTATTATTACTTAAAAGAATTACACTCATATGTCACTTGAGGTAAGTTTTGTGTTAATAGGAAAGTGTAACAGTACAATTTAAAAGTAATGATTGCAATAGTCATCTGAATATAATATTCTGTAGGAGTCTTGCTCTTGCACAGAAGGGAGGTTGCAGTCTTACAGGTTCTAAAACCTGTTGCTTCCCTGTGGAAACCATAAAGTCAGTGGAATAGACTGAACTCCTTTGTGGTTGTGCTTTGTTCAGAAGTCACAGCTGAACCAATAACCCAAGTTTCTTTTAGATTGCAGCAATAAATTGGTATTTGTATCTTTGGCCACTCTCAGCTCTAATAATTTGTTGTTTTCAAGTGTCTTTTTTTTTTTTTTTCCTTCTTTCTTAGTAAGGATGTTGATACTTGTATTTTGGTTGCAATATGCCAATCAGTCAATTGAAAACGTCTCGCTTCTTTGGTGGCTTTTTTGATAGAAAGAATGGACTCCAGAAGTAGTGATTTCAGGACATTTTAACAGTGTAGAAGATGTAAAGTGGGACCCAGAAGGAGAGTTTGTCATCAGTGTTGGTTCTGATCAAACTACTAGACTCTTCGCTCCATGGAAAAGAAAACAAGAGACAGAGGTACAATCTTGAGAGATTTTGTGAGCTGGTAAAGAGGGCTTGTCTGTCCTGAGTTTGGAACAAGTCACCTGATGCATACCTTAAGTTTTCCCAAGCTATGATCTGTTCAAATCTGTGTGTGTAAATGCTTGGTTTGATCATTCACTATGTGCTGTTTTCACTTTAAAAGTACCAGTGGCAGAGTTTTAGCAATCACATAGCATGGCTACTGTTTAATCCTGAGTTCACCTCTGGTTTACCTTCAGTAAGTGTTCTCCCAGGGTCTTAAAAACCAGGCTGTGCAGTAATTCAGAAGGAAGAATACGTGGCTGATTCCAGTAACTGTCTCTTGTCCTTGTATAACACTTGGCTAAGCACTACTGCAGGTAATCATAAAGAAACTCCACTCTGGCTGTGTTTTTTTTACACAAACTTAATCTAAGCAAAGTTCTCACTGTATTTTTTCCACTGTTTTGTTTATTACTGTCACTGTTTTACCGGAATGATTATCTGAACTGCATGAGTGCAGTTGGTACCTGTGCAAGCAACTTTTCAGGAATAATTATTCCTGAATAACTTTGTGTGTTCCAAAATAAGTCTAAATTTTGGTGTGGGAAACCCTGTCTAGGAATGCAGAAGTTTCTGTTTGTAGTTGTTCATGCATTTTCCTCATCTACAAATGCAGCTTTTCATGGCAGAACAGTACTAATGTTCCATTCAGGAAGCTGGCAGAAATTAGGCTGAAGTCATGTAAGGCCCTGTGCAAGCTGTGCTGTTAGTTGTGGGAGGCAAAGGGCAATTGTTACAACTGTCTCATCAAAGCTTCTGTAGTTCAGATGAGCACTGGATGTCTCATGTTTTGGGAAGAGTGAATTTGGCATCAATTCCTTGATTTCCTTCTTCTAGGCCATACAGAAGTGGTGGCAATCCCAGCTCAAGCGCTAAGCTTTGCCTTGTGTTGTAGGAAGGGCATCTCCATTTTCCTTTCCTGCCTCCTCCCCTAATCTCCAATCTGGAGGGCACAACAGCTCTGTGGAAAAGATAGTATGTTGCATTTGACATACAAAGACCAGAACTAGCACCTGATGTAAGTTGGCAGCATTCAAACGAGTTGTCAGTATCATGTTCTCTGTGGCCTACTGAAGTACTATTCTTCATTATGCTTGCTAAATTTTTATCCTATTTTCTGAAAGAACTGAGCTTTGTATGATTTACCTGTACAGCTGTTCCTGCTGTCCTTGAAACTTTTGAATTAATTGATTTAGCAGAGTGATTGCAGTTGTTTTATCCAAGTTTGGTCTGAACTGAATTATTGAACTTCCTCTTCCTGTTCTGACACAGAGCAGCCAGCTGGCTGGTTCGACCAGGTGTAAATCCAAGTAGTGTCAACACTTGTTGCTGCATGGGGTGTGGGAGAAAGCGGCAGTACGCTGTTGGTGAGGTGAGGTGGAGGGTTGAGATAGAAATGGGTCATTTGAAGGCATGTGTTCAGGACTTGTGAACAACAGGTACTTAGTTCTGCTGCTCATGACCTTAGATAACACAGGCTTTTAAAATGCCTCACTTCCTTTATCATACTGGGTTTAGCAATTGAAAAATTACAACAGGTGACATCTGATAATTTGTCTTAACACGACGCAATGGATGGTTCTGATATCTATGATAAGTTAGTATTACAGCTCAATATTCATATTTTTCCTCTATAAAAATGGAACTAAATGTTAAATACAAATAATTATCCCATCTTAAAATCTCAATTCTGGTATCATACTGGGTTCAAATGTCAGAAATAAGGGGTAACAGTCAACTTCAGTTTGTCATGCAAATTTGCGCCCTGATTTTTCTGGAAGAAGCTTGTTGCATGACTTATATGACTTACACAGCCCTCCCTTTGTCTGTTTTGGGGTTTGGGTTTTTTGGGGGTTTTCTGTTTGTTTTTTTTCTAATAATCAAGCTCTTGTGAAAACATGAGATTTTGTAGGATCTCTCAAATATCCCATTCAGGTTTTATTGGAAGCTTCAACATTCGGAACTCATTTGAATTTTTAGTGGGATATATGCAGTTTATAGTCATCATAATGCCTTTCCTTATGTTTACGTGATATCTAGTACAATGTAAATTCTGTCTTGGCTGCAATTTTACAGGCATTGTAAATACTAAAGTAGTCTAAATTAATTCTAATTGATTAAATTAATTCTAATTCTTCTGGCTTTTAACTCAGAAGTGCACACTGTGTTTTTATGACTGAAATATTTTGTAGGAATAGTAGCAAATGATACTTACTAAAAATCTTTTCATGAAAGTGTACTTGCTAGAAAACAAAGATTTGTTGTGTTTCTTAAGAATTATTTTTTCATGTGTAGAATAGATTAGATTTTTAGAAAAGCAGTTTAATTTTTTTTTTGCTAATATTCTTTGCTTAGTGGGACTGTAAATCTAACTTGTCTATCTAATTTCTGGTCAGTTGTTACTTCTGTTTTTCTTGGATTAGTACTTAAAGCATGGATATGAATATTTCAGGAAACTAGGAAAAAAATAATACTTCAAATGAAAACACTTCTAAAATCCTCAAGATTTTCCAGATGTTTTTCCTTTAAGAAGCTATTTTGATTTTGTCAGTTTTTTGCAAAGCTTCTATTAAATGGTCTCACTAAAATCAAGTATTTAAAGAAAGGAACCTGTAGCCTGCTGACAGCAGTGCTGCTGTGCTTTGTGAGAGACAGATGAAAGAAGTAAGGTAATTATCGCTACCTTTCTTACGTCTTTCAGAGCTACGGTTTTGAAAGTAGCGAGTAGCATACAATCCTCCTTTTGCTTAAGCAAATTATGTCCTATTCATGACTGTCTGGCACGAAGAAGTCAGTATACTAACTGCAGTGTGCCCTTAGTAACAAAGGCAAGCAAATGCCTTTAACATATCGGTGCAGGGACACAGTTTACTAATTACAGGAATTGTTTGGTGGAAACATAGGATTTAACAGACATATGTGACCATACATAAGTTTCATGAATGTCAATAGAAGGTTGCTATTAACGTTCCTTTATGTTAATAAAGTCAGCAAGTAAAGTATTAATACTTTTTTGGAACTCAAAATCTTTCTGTTTCTAGTTAAGAATTGCTTTTTAACTGCATGTCTGTTCGTTTAGGTGACGTGGCATGAAATTGCGAGGCCCCAAGTACATGGCTACGACATGCGCTGTCTGGCGATGATCGGCCGGTTTCAGTTTGTCTCAGGAGCAGATGAAAAAGTGCTTCGAGTTTTTCGTGCTCCCAAGAATTTTATAGAAAATTTCAGTAACATCACTGGTATTTCAATGGAAAAGCTGTTCTCCCATGTAAGTGTGCTAAAGTAATGCTAAATGGAAACACCTCTCTTTCATCTAAATAGAACTAATGCTTTACAAAAAGTCAAATTGCACTAAACTCCATGAAAATTCTTTTAATAGTTCTGAAACCTTAACATTGTTTTTCCTTTTCCTTCTGTTTGCTTCTGTGTGTGTTGTTTTGTATGTATTTTCACGGTGTTGAAAAGACACTGTTATAAAACAGGTTGTATTCGAAACTAAACAAGACCTGCTGTCTGAAGATTGCAAAGAGTATGGGTAAATTTTAAGTAAGTGAGACCAAGCAGAGTACTGTACACACTTGGTGATTTGAAAGCGAACAATAAAGCCTGGGAATGTGCTTCTCCTTAATTTAAGGGTGTAGTAGTCTTGTCTAGATGTAATTACTGTTGTGTGGTTATGTGGTGGAGTTTTTTTAAATTGTATGCTTGGAAATAGCATAAAGCTTTCAGCACTGTTGTTAGTTGTTACATATAAATATTTATAAATATGTACTTGCTCATGCTTTATTTCCTCTTGACAGTGGAAATTTTCTTGAGGCCTTTACATTCCAGTTCTTAGTTGTTGATAAGTATGCTTTCCTACTCTGTGGAAAGATAAGACTGCAGAGTTGCCATCCTTTCTTTGCTCCCCATTTGCTTTTAAGATTCTGTTTTTCTCTGTGTTTTGTAGAGCAGACCTCATTCAGGGTAGTTGCCTCTGTACAGTGCCTTGCACGCTCTTTGCATTTCTGGCTCAAAAGCAGCATTTGCTGTTCAGCTTCTCAGAGATGGATTAGCCTTTCCATTTCATTTAGCAATTGAAATATCTGGGAAAGAAATCTATTGATTTTGGATAGCAAGAAGTTACATAAGTAGCTGTTTAGTGCTTTAATTCTGTAAGACTTTGTAAGCATTTGTGCTAATGACATTGTACAAATAACATTGTGCTTTTATAATGCCAGCAGAAGTCATTCTTTTACTTTTATGTAGACTTTCCATATCAGCTCTTCCTCTTAGTTCTATTTTTTGATTCATGATATCACAAAGTATTTCACACAGGCTTTGTTTAAAGAGGAAAGCTTTATGAGCTCTAATGATACAGCTACTCTTAAGTAGCTTTATTGAAATTGTTTTCTGTGAATGCTTTTTTTTTTTTAATTAAAGTGATTAAGCTTTTTTTTAAATTTAGTTCAAGCACTTTCCCAAAAAAAGTACTTAAAACAAAAAAAGACAGCTTTATGTTAAAAAAGGGTTGAATAGGATTATGTTCAGTTCAAATCCATGGGATTTTATTATACTTTGGGTTGTAATTAAGAACTGGTTTTGGATTAGAGGCCTTAGACTGATGTGTGTCTCTCTCATACATTTTTCTCATCAAATTATGAACATTTAAATAAATAACATAGTATGGGAAGCTGTCACCTAAATTAATAATGCAGTTCTGTGAAACAGTCTTTCTTTGAACTTTTCAGACGCTGTAAGGAAGGGGTTTTACTGCTATTAAATATAATCTTTTTCCATCTCTGCACAAAGATCCCCAAGTTAACTTATCTTTTCTAAATTTTGGCTTTTCCCCCATACCTTGATGGAAGTCTTTTCTGTCTGTTGATGTGTCTTTCCTCTAAGCAGGTGTGTACTCCAGCCAGATCTCTGTGCTGTATGCCGAGTTGTGTTTGATGTTGTGGGCACAGGCTCTCACCCTCTGTCCCCTTTTCAAAAGTTATTTATTGTACATGCTTTATTATTTCACATAAGAACAGACTGTTTCCCAGTCTTACTGTGTTAAAAACTGCAGTGCTCTCAGTTAATCGATTAATTGACATGTATATTCTAGAATAAATAAAATTGTGGAAGAAAACCTGTAATTAGGGATGAAGATGCATATTTTACAGCAAAGCAGTTGAGCTGAGGCCTTAGAAAATATTTTTTTTTCTGTCTGAGTCTTCATTTTGTACAGGGTATGTTCTGGATGGGCTGGAAGTTTTTCACTTCTCTAGAAAAATCACTTTTTACCACAAGAATTCC
>NW_010318780.1:0-21517 GCF_000700745.2 Antrostomus carolinensis | reverse complement strand
CCTTTCTTTCTGTAACCTTTCGGGGTTTTTTATTTTATTTTTTTTTTAAATTCAGCAATCATCTGATCTTCCAGAAGGTGCAACTGTGCCAGCTTTGGGATTATCTAATAAAGCTGTTTTTGAAGGTATGGCTATTGAGAAATAATGGGGATGATGTTTCATGTGGAAACCTCCTTTTAAATGATTGTTTTACCTTACATCTTTTTGTTAGGTCTGTCATTGTAAACTTGACTGCAGGTTTAGAATCTAGAAATAAAATTGTGCAAAGTGTTTATTTTTCTGGTAGTACCTAAATATGGTGCTTAAAAATGAAAGAAAATACAAGTGAGAATCTTTCCTCCATTTTTCTGCTTTTAGTTTCTCCCCTGAACATCCCCTAATGTCTTGTGCAAACCCAAAATGCTCTTTTGCTGCTTTCAGTACTGTGTCCCACCCGCCCCATAGGAAGTAACCCCACTCAGTCTGCACAGTGCTCCTGAGAGCCTCTCCTGTTGACTGATCTTGATGAGTTTCACATGGATGCTGGGGCTCACTGCTCTCCTGTGGTGGGTCTGGGAGTAGCCAGGGCAGGATATTATTAGAATTCGCCCATCCGCTGTTGTCCCTCTGTTTTCTCCATACTTTGTTGTACTTGAAGAAACTTGTGAAATACATTTTGGCAAAAACTCTTTCTTGTGCTTTCTCATGAGCCCTTCCGCTGAGAGAGGGAACAAAACTTCCTGCCCCTAGAGTATTGTCACACACAGAATAATTAATTTCCATTGATTTCACGTGGCACACCCAGAAGCAGCACTATGAGTAGAAGCGCTGTCGAATTTTCCTGCATTGTCCACCATTGCCCACCCAATACTGTCAGCACTGATAGCTTAGGTCAAAGTCCCACAGACCTGGCTTCTTGCTTACTCTGCAGAAGAATCTTCCTGGTGAGCGATGATCAAATAGCGGTCTCAAATTAGATAAATGTTGCTAATTTCTTTTTCAAGGGCAGGTAAGACATGATGAATGAGAGTATAGTTTTTTTGTTCTGCTTTTTCTGTACCTGTTTTTTTAAAAACTGCTGTATTTGAAATGTACATTGGGTAAAATGTTAGATTCTGTCTGAGAGCAGCTGATTCCCAACTCTGCACCTTTTTCTTAAATATTACCTTCAAAGTGAAGGGCAGGGTTGCATTTTAACTTAAAATTAATGGGTGTAGTTTCAGTTACTTCTGGTACTTTTGCCTAAAGCTAAGGACCGAGAACCTTGGCAGTTTTGCTGAACTTTGCAAATTGTAGATGGGCTTTTGCAAGTATGACTTTTCATTTAGGAGTCTACATTAAATTTAGGAAATAATTTTTGCCTTAACCACTTTTAGATATAGAAGGAAAGGTTTAATGTTGAGGAAGCACAGGTTCAAATCCTGGTGACTGCTTCTTTCAGATAAATCAAATTCTCTAAGCATCTCTAAAAGAGGCTGAGGGAGAGAGTTCAGTCTCAGAATGGAATTAGTCCAAAGGTTAGATTTTTTTTCTCCTCTTTATTCCCATATGCATCAAAATAAGTGGATTCTAATATTCATATTTTTGTAACTCTGGAAGCGGAGAAACCTAATTTCAATTACTTATATTGTAAAAACAATAGATTTTTTTCAGCTTATGTAATACGTGTTCATATTTTCCCTGCTGTTAAGTATGTTCTCTGTAGCTAATGAAGTCCTTACTTTGAATAGGAGATATGGCTGTTCAACCAGCTGAGGATGAAGAAACATTTAATACCGTTTCGAATCAGTATCCTGAGATTTATTTTCAACCCTTGATCCTTACAGGTATGAGGTTAATTTCTATTGTACGAAATAGAGAATTAGGGTCATTGGTTGTAAACTTGAAAGATTATTTAGCTGATTTTTAGGTTATTTAGTACTGTATTTGAGTATGTTGTTCAAATATCTTTTAGAACCTCCCGCAGAGGATCACTTGCTGCAGAATACCTTGTGGCCTGAAATTCAGAAGTTGTAAGTTTTATTTTTCTTTTTTTGTTTAATTTTCAAAATTTCCAGAAAGCTGTTGCTACATATTAATGTAGTCTGGTCTTGTAATGCTTCCTATTTTGTGACCTGATTTGACTTTGTGTGCAGTGTGTTGCTTGTAAAATAAATAAATTTTAGATATATATAAAAATGAGGAAACCATGGAGAAAATGGCAATCAGGACTCATGTGTCACAAAATTTTATTTGATTAGTTGTTTCTGTACTGCTGAAATATGTATGGTTTTTAGCACAAAGCTATTCTGAAACTGTAATGATCAGACTTTCATTGTCCCTTTGGATGTTTGTATTTTGAAGGTCTGTTTAGGGAATTGATCCCTGCAGTTGTGGGTTTTTTGTTGGTTTTGTTTCGTTTTGTTTTTTCTCTTTTTTCTCCTTGTTCCAAGAGAATAGTAAAGTTTCTGGTCTGTTTTAAGGAACTGTGGCACGTTTTCATGGTCTTATCTGTACTCTGGAATGTGCTGGGCCTCTTTCCATGCTGCAGCCTTTATGTCTGTCTGCTCAGTGCACCTGCTTAAAACCTTGTCTGTACTGAAGGTCTCTCTCCATAAGGAGTTTTCTGCTTTCCACTGCGTGGCACAGACTTGCAGATCAAGTTTGTCTTTCTGGTGTGGAAGTAAAGGCTGAGGCATCAAATAAGAAGCTTTTCCCTGAAGCCTAGCAGAGCTGTAAGATGGAAGCAGCAACCAAAACAGGATGGGTCTAGTGGTAGAAGAAAGTGATGAATGTTGAGTAAGACGGTTACAAACCCAGGCTAGGTATTGAATGCTGACAGAGGGGTTGTAGATTGCAGAGATAATGGGGTTACATGGTCATGATGATAATTGTTTTGAGGTTGCAGGGTTTTAGAATTCTTCAGCTGTGTTTTATTCCTTCTTTTCTGAGATTCACAACAATTTGCAAATGCAAGTTGTCACCTTATTTGTCCTTATCCTCCCTAAGGATCCTGGTAACATTAGGCTACACTTCCACAGTCTTCAAAGTTTTAGTATTAATCTTCAAAGTACAGGACAAAGAAGTTAGTCGTCTTAAGCTCTTATGGGTTTATTTATCTGAATCTCCTGAAAGAGTCATCTTGGGCAGAAACAAGAAGAATGTTGAGCCTTTGCTGATGATTACACCTACCTTTATACATTACTAGTTTTGTGACTTCAGTTGAAGAGGATGGGAAATAAAAAACTTTAGGAAAACAGTTTGCAGGTTGCTTTCATTTGACCAAGTGGGAGGTTTTGTAGGAGCTCATCTTTACCTTCAACTGGGCAGTTAATCTTCCTTATATGCTTTTAAGCTCTTTTACTGTGTTTGTACTCGAAAGTGCATCTGAGAGGGAAGCTGGTGGGTATTAAACCACATCTGCACATTTTTTAATTTCCACCTTTTACATTAAATGCTTCTTCTGTGCTTGCTGTGGCCTCTAATGCACCCACTCACATAAGCAGTTTGATGAGGGATCTTTAAGTAGTGAAAAGGAGCCAAGGCCAAAATTTTTCTTCATTTGCCTTTGGCATTTCTCAAAGTTTAGTGAGACATTAATCTTTGATATTCTGCTACAGGAGTACTACCTATCTGCTTTTATATCCTGCATTCATTAAAATAATTGCATTTTATGATGGTCTTCAGGTGACTTACCTGAGCAATTTTTCCTGGTTTTAGAGCGCTACTAATCATAGGGGTTATTTTATGCAAGGGCAATAGGATGTAAAGCATTCAAAAACCTCATTTTTTTATGTTCAGGATAATCTTGAAAGAAGTAACATGAAATCGCATAATGTAGATTTCAAGTTGCCATAGCAGCAGAAAAGCAGCGTGAGGAACTGACTTGCTAAAAATAGCTTGTTTGTCATTGATGTTTTTGTGTATTCCCAGCTCTAACACCGAATTTTGAAGGATAAGTGTTGGGTTTTGAAAACTGTTTGCTTGAGTAGGTTTTAGTTGGAAGAACTTGCTGAATTTTTGTGTAATGTAATAACTTTAAAATAAAAGTATGATAAATCCTGTGAGAGTATGCTAATCTTTATCCTCTTGGAAAATTACCATAGAGAGTTTATATGCAGCAGGCTGAGATTAAAGCCTGAGTGTTGACATAAATATGTATGTTTATATGTGTGTCCGTGTCATGTAATACACTTGGAAGTCTTGAGAGATCAGTTTTGACACTAGAAAATTACTGTAATCATTTGTCTGGGAACTTTGAAAGTCCAGTCAGTTTACCTGTGCATAAAAAGTGACTATGAATTGCACATTTCCAAGGCCAAAGCGCTTGTGGATGAAAATATGATTTCATTATTTATTCATGCAGTTGCTTCTCTCCATTGTGAACCTTTTTTTTTGGTGCTGTGCTACATAATGATGTGTCTGCATGGATGGGGGCAGGGGACAGTGTCGTGCTGGAGCTTCTATAACTTTCAAGGTTCATACACTCTTCCAAACAGTATCTTGTATTGCCACTAACTTTATTCTGTTTACTGGAGGTAGCACTGGGCTATATAGGCTGTCAGTGTGACCTGTGATAGTCCTGTGCACATGACTTTACAAAAGACACTATTTTAGGTTTTAATTTAAAGATTATTTTTTAATGCTTCTCTTTAGCAAAAACAAGTTGAATGCAGAAGCTCAAAATGCTTCTGTCAAGTTCTCTGCAGTGCAGACTTTTGGGTAAAACCAGAGTAACTGAGAACTTGCCTCACAGTTGTTCCACACGTTACTTTTCCTTCACTGAATTTCAGGAAATTTATGCTTTTTATGGAATAAATACTTTTCAGTTTTAGAAACTTGACTTTCAATGGTTTTCACTACAAAATAGTCTTCAGGAATGTGCTTTAAAAGTAAGTGTTATGATAAAACTCCTGCTGGTGGCAGAGTAAGGGGAAGACACAGAGTAAGACCTTCATCATTATAAGATACAATCAAATTTGCAAATTAACATTTGAATTAAGCGCAGCGACGAGTCCCTCCCTCCCCTGAAGGCCCAGGCACAGTTACTCTTCATGAAAAGCCAATGCACCCCCAATCTTCAGACATGAGTGTGGGAGTCTGTGCATGGGATATGCCCAGTAGTGACTCTTCTGGACTGTGTTCAACAGATACAGACAGTAAGTTGCCATTTAAACAGATGGCTGTTTCAGCTGCAAGTGAAATCCCATGTACATCAATCCTATTGCAACACTGCTGACCAAAGAAGTTATTAAGAGAACTGCCCATCTCTTCAGAATCAAAGGAAACCTCTCTGCACCTGGTCTTTAGCTGATATTTGTCCACGCTTTGTAGATTGCATCTCCAATTTTACTTTACTTCCATTCTGTTATGTGACTGAATTTAATTTGTGTTTGTGTGTGTGGCATTTCTGCTTATTAGTTAAATCCCAGTCCAGATATGTGAGTTTGTATTCCAGCAGAACTCATGCAAAGACTGATTAAAAATGTATTTCTGGAGGAAGCTAGAAGTTTGGGTTTTATTTACAGTGTTGTTTTCCTTTTCTGATATGATTCTTATCCTCTAGTTCAGGAATCTTTCAGTATTTCACAAGACAGGCATCCGCTGGCTGGGTATTTATTTGTGGTATATTCCTTTGGTGATCTTCAAATATGTGGCTTCTGATTTTTATTGGTAATATTAAAATGCCTTTACAAGAAAATAAGAATACATTAAATGCTGCTTTGGTCTGCTTTGTTAATCATTAGTGTAGCTTCTGCAGCGTTGATGCTTTAGGACTATAGAATGGGCTGGAGAGATTGTTCTGTAGTCAGTTCCTAAATGTGAAAGGGTTTATGCAGATGTTTGTATTGAATGCTGAACATTATTATGAATCATTTGGAATGTAATACTGAAACAGTGTTGAGAGGTTCCTGGCAGGTGCCTTTCATTTTTGCCAAGGGATTTAAATTAACATAAAAACCTTGATACATACTGCAAAAATGACTGTGATGTGTTAAATCTCTTTCCACATTTATTTCAGATACGGGCATGGATATGAAATATTTTGTGTCGCTTGCAATAATTCAAACACTGTAATTGCCTCAGCATGTAAGGTAAGAAAAAATTCTAGCACCATCTAGTGAAAAGTGCCACCAGATTTCTAGGGCTGACAGAGCAGGACTCAGAATTCATTTTAGACTGAATTCTGTTCTTTCACTTAAATGTCAAAGATGTTGTATGGATGAGAGTTGCCTTGAAAATGTGAGAGTGAATGCAGATAAGCTATTATTTGTAAATTATGCATGATTCATTTGAAGATATTAGTAAGATAAATTCTAACAAATACAGGTATAAAACATTTTCCTACTTATATATTGTCAGCATTAGTAGAAAGTAGTGAAACAATCTTGAAACTTCCCAGAGGAAAGCTGATACTGACTTGACTGCAAGCCTTAAAGCAAGCCCCCTAACATCTTAGTATTTTGAAATGTGTGACTTTAATACTTGCTTTCACTGATATTTTTTTTTCACTGATATTTTTTCCATCAAAACAGGCTTCCAAAAAAGAACATGCAGCAATTATTTTGTGGAGCACTACTTCTTGGAAGAAACTGCAGAGTTTGTCATTTCACAATCTGACTGTTACTCAGCTGGCATTTTCTCCTAATGACAAATTTTTATTAGCGGTTTCTAGAGACAGGAATTGGTCACTGTGGAGGAAAGAAGACTCATCAGAGTCAGGTAAGATACGTAAAGAGGATATACACATTTGAAAACCTTGCAGTTTGTTCGATATTTTTGGCTGCAAATTATTTAAAAGAGAATTGGTAAAATATTTGAATGGTCATTTTCCTTACAACATTAAGAATTATTGATGTTGTAGGCTTTTGTGGCTTTTAAGAAGTGCAATTAATGGTGGATAGGAAAGTTAGAAAGGGAATTAAAATGTATAAAAGAGTATAATCAGGCCTTAAATATTGTTTGATTGATGGGTGTAATGAAGTCTGCTGTTTGCCCTCCTGCCTTCTGCTTGTGATTGTATGTTTCAGATTTACTGAAATCAAGCATACATGCTAGAGTGTAATGCCTGAACATCAAACTGGTATTCTGTCAAGGAAAACCTTATTTCGGTGATTTGTGCAGGCTGGGCTGGAAGGTTCATTGCTACACTCGTGTCCTGCATAGAGCTGCCTTGTCCCCGTAAGCTGGGCATGACACTGAGACTCTTGACAGGATTAATCTCTGTCTTTGGTGTGGTTTTCTGATAATCCTACACAATTGATTGATTTGACTAGAACTGGCTCTGTCTGGAAAAAGAGCTAATAGTAAAGATTCAGTTGACTTTCTCATTAAGACTTTGAGCCTTGCAAAATGATGAGGAGATTGCTATTGAACACTTTAATGGATTCCTAGAACAAATGCTTGTGCTGAAAACGTTTATCATTGCACTGTTGATTTAATAGCACATAAACACTACTGGGCTCTGTAGAGTTTTCCTAGAGACTTGGCAACGAGTTTTGGCCCCTTCAGACAGTGTCTGATTGTATCCTGGCTTGAGATTTCTGTTCTATTCAGATTTCTATTCTAAAGCCTGGCATACTGTCTGCAGTAGTTACACCATGTTTCAGGATAAGGAGTATGAATTCTCATAGGAAACAGAGGAAACCTTATTTTAATCTGTTCCTCAGTAACTTTTCTGTCTACAAAGAACATCATTATCAGTGTAAAGCAAAACTGCTGGTATTGGTATCCCAAGAAGTGGTTATTCAAAGTCTGTATTCCAAAATGACAGCCTCTTCTACTTAGGAAAAGCATCTGATCTGCTGATCAGATTTATTGCCTGATTATATGCAGATTGAAATGGCAGCCTGTATCTTTGGGAACAGATTAATCTTTATGATATGATTTGAGCTCTTGGGGCTTTATAAGTAAATAGGGACTGTATTGAAATTATTGGGGATACCTGTGTACATGGTATACTAAAACTTTTGAAGTCAGTGTTCTTATTAAAAGCTTGTATAGAAGGATGTGAAGGTCTTATGCTTTGACTTAAATTGTTCTGAAACAGATATGTGTGTAAAAAATCAAACTGTTGCTACTGTTTTAGTCCTATAAGGGCTGACTGATATCATCTTGAACAAGTGCTAATTATCACTGTAGTAAGTGTTGGAAAAAAAATACTTATGTGGTGCTAAGAGTTCCCAGTTGCTTTAAAGATGAGTGGAATAATGTCCGAGTATTCCTGCAGTTCTTACGTAGAGTAAGAGTAAGAAAGAGTAACAATTACTTTTAATATGTAGGGTAATTAAAGCAAGGGTTTTCCTCTATATGTTTTATTCCAGGACCAGTTTTCAGTTGCTATGCATACACAGACAAAAATACAGCTGTTCACAGTCGAATCATTTGGTCTTGTGATTGGACACCAGACAGCAAGTATTTTATTACTGGCAGTCGGGACAAAAAGGTAATTAATATAAAAGGAATTTTAAAATCCCAGAATTTATTAACATACATTTTAGATTAGCAAGTGCTGTGTTCTAACCAGCCCATGTTCTGTAAATGCACAAAAAGTTTATTGTGTGTATTGCCACAGAAATCAGTGAGACTTTCATATGCTAAATAAAGTGAATATGTATGTACAACTGTGGTCTGCCAGTTGGACTACCTCCCTTCTTTTTTCATACAGTAAGACAAGCATATGTTACATAACTCTTATGGGTCTCTAAGTTTTTCTTTAACTTTCATAACAGAATCAGTTTTCGTTGTCAGTCTCCTAATGAAATCAGACAGACTGTCTAAAAAGTTAAATCTTTGTAGAAAGATGGTTTTTACTATTTTGAGGGTCATCCACTTTCTTCTGTGCCCTGGGAGTATTTTAACTGAGACACTCCTTATGTTTTTGTAAATGCATTTAAAAAAAGATTGGAGTGAAAATTCCTAGATTGTACTCTTTCTTACAGGTCATTATCTGGGGCCAGTGTGATTTATCTGTGACTACTGAAGAGAATATGATGGATTCCATCAAGCCTTGTTCAACAGTCCTGGATGCTGGGGATTCTGTTACTGCTGTTAGCATCAGCCGTGTGCTTACTCCTGATGGAAGGTATTGCTGCTTTTCTGTAATGCCATTTTGTGTTTAATTTGAAATTAGTATTTTTTTCCCCTTTAATCAGTTTTCTGTGGCTAAACAGCTCCTAAAATCTCCCTGTCAAATATTTTGACTATTCTTTGAACTGAGTAAACTCTACATTTTTCTTTCCTAGCCCCATTTTCAGGGGTATGGTGACTTCTCCCAACAGTGTAACAAGGGGGGGGGGGAAAAGGAGGGGAGGAGGGCATTAGCACACCTGAAACACATTAATTCTTCTAACAATATTGACTGGTCTGATGCTGTAATAAGCTCCTTATTTTTTCCTAAGCAAATATATTTTGAAATTTTCTGCTTTGCTATTTTTTTTTTATGAAGAAGCTTTGAATGAAATTGTAATATTTTTTTCCTGAAAAAGTAGACGTTGATTCAAAGGACAGGGTGCAACACCGTGTTTGCTAGCTCTGTCTAGCTTGCATTAGAGCCACCTTCACTGAGCTGCCTATTGTAATCTCTTTAGAGCTAATGCAGTTGTTCTCTTGATAGATATATTGTTGCAGTAGGTGTAGAGAATGGGAAGATTATCTTGTACACATGGAAGCAGGGCGGGCAAGAACCAACACTAGCTGATTGGACCACATGTGTTGAGATGGGTAACAGGTATGTCCTCTGAAGTCAATTAGGAGCAAGGAAGTATTCTTGAGACTAATAGTGCTGAAGTTCTGTTGTTTTAGTATAAAATGATATGAAACTGGTTTATTTCTGTATCAAAAATTGTTATTCTTTTAGGAAAAAGTTGTTCCCTGAAAGTCTCAAGATGTCTTTAAGCAAAACCTGGAAATAAGAATATTGTTTATTTAGATTTATTACAGGAAACAATGAAAACCAAGGGGAGGGAGGGTTGAGCCCCAAAATACTTCATGGTATGTAAATGCTTTGAGAGGTATTACCCCTTGTTGTCCTCACTGGAAGAAAAAAAAAAACAAAACCAAAAACTGGATTACATTTAGCCATAAAATAAATGTGATAGAAAACCCTGAAGCGGGGTGGGGGGGACAAAGAATCACTGTCTGTGTTCCTCAGCAATACATTTTTCAGTGGATAAGAGCAAGTTTTCAAGAGCAGCTTCTAGCAAAAATGAAAGGAATGACAAGCTATATGTGGTGCTGCTGCGATGACAGCTAGAGAAACTCTCTGTAGAGAGACATTGAATATTTCACTTGGAGCACTCTCTTAGGTTCTCCCTTCACATACTGGCATTGGTAGTACCAGAAATGAAAGTTGATGGTGTCTTTGGCTTGTGTGTGCTGGAAGTGAATTGGAAAGAAACACCAGATAACAGGAAATTGTAGGCTAAAAGCCAGGAATCTGTCATATCTCAGTAAATGAGATGCTAGACCTGCAGCTTAATGTGGTAAAACTTGAAATCAATAGCTGTTTAAATTATTGATGAGTGAAAGAATAAAATGTCATTAGTGTTAATGGCCCTGCTTATTTTAAAAACTTAATACCTGCTGGTTGTCACAAGTCAGTTTTTCCTCAGTTGGTAGTGTTAAAAGAAGAGTACTAATTATATAAATGTTGATGTTTACACTCACATGCCCAACTGTGTTCGACATTTTGCAGTTATGTATGGATTTCTTTTTGTTGCAGCCAAAGTCACGCTCTTGCTGTGAAACGTTTATGTTGGAGACATCATGCAGGCAGAGCTGGACATAACGATCAGAACAACAGCGAGTGGTTGCAGCTTGCAAGTTGTGGAGCTGATCACTGTGTTAAGATATTCAATGTCAACAGATTTGATCTTTAGCAAGGACAGCAGACCTGTCTGTGCAAAACAGATTCACAACACTTTATTTCAGTTTTTAGCCATTTTGATTGTTGAATTTTCTGTTTTCTGCTGTGGAATGTGAAACATCTGACATGTAAATTATTAAAGCAACTTTTGTGGTAGTTTTAAATGTCAAATATTTTTCTAATTCTGCAGTTCCTGGAATATGAAGTATTTTCTATGTTTTGATTGGTGAATATCCTGGAACCCTAAGGTATGGGATGTCGGGTAGGACATGAGAGAAGAATAGTGAGACGGCGTTGTTCACTGTGGCTCCAAGGGTAGATGGGAAGCTTGCCAATATTTAGGTTCTTCTGTGCTTGGGATTGTGAGTGGAGTACTGAATTGTTTTGAACTCCATATTCCTATTAAAAGCAACTCAGTTGACCTGCCAGTGCTGACACTGTGTGTTTAAGTATGTGCAGTTAACTGGAGACCAGAGTTAAGTATACAGCTTTCTCTGATTGCCTGCTGAATGTGTATTACAGCCCTGATCCAAATCTTAGACCACCTTACTTTAGAAGCAGTAGTTTGTGTCTTCATGTTTGTACACGTCTGCTTGTTTTTCCTGTCTATATTCCTCTTTCTTCTGCTGTGCAGAGTGCTGGGCTCAGGCTTGTTGATCATGTGAGGCTTCTGGTGTCTCCCCTGTGTACCTGTGAGCCCTCTCTGAGCAGAGTGCTATAGAAGAGTGCTACCTCTTACTCTGCTTTAGGGCTGTCCTCTACAGTTTGAGCTGGAAAAGCTTACCAATGCCAGTAGGCAGGAGCTGAAGGGTGGCAGCCATTCCTTATACTGCCTTTGGACTCTTCCTGACTTTTGAGTGCTCCTTATCTGTTCTGGTGAGAAGTTGAACCAGGTAACTTATTTGTCTGATTGTCTTGTAATTTAAATGGAATGATAATAGACCTCAGCAGGTCTGTCTCCAATTCCAAAATCTAATTTGAAATCAGTTAAACTTCAGGAGTGAAATTATTTTTGTTCCAGAACCAATTGCTACCCAAACTGGTAGTGCAGAAATAATTGGTATTGCGCTTAACTTCTTACTGTGTTACATCTTTAGCTTCTTGAAGAATACAGTTCTTTCAGAATGGGCCACATTCTTTTTAGAATAATTATAGTTTATGTTTTAAAGGTTTTTATATTTTAGCTTTTTATTTTCAATTCTATTATTCAGCATTAAAAAAAAAAAAAAATCAGTCTTTAAAATTTGTTAGGGTAATAAAACCCCAATAAAGGTACTTTGCTACATTTTACTTGTGCTTTCCTTATGTGTGCTTTAAGCATTTGAGTAGTGTATTTTACTTGCCCAGGAATCTTTAAACAAACACAGACTTTATCCTAGCAAAAGCAAGACGTAACTTGTCACTCATGAAGCTTCAAAAAGTGTAACTTTATTCTTTATTACTTGTCGCAATTGTAATTTGGGACCTTGCCTACAATTTGATGATAGCAGTGGATAATACTTCCCAGTACTTGTTCATCCTGCCGTGCAGCCACTTGCCTATAGGCAAAAGGCATTAAGTGTTCAAGACCAGACTGTATGAAGTTTTGAGCAACCTGGTCTAGTGGAAGGTGTCCTTACTCATGGCAGGGGGGTTGGAAGTAGGTGATCTTTAAGGTCCCTTCCAATCCGTACCACTCTATGTTTCTATGAAAAGCAAAACATCATATTGTCCCTTTCTTTCATTTTGTGAAATGCTGTCATTAAAGAAGCATCAGCTATTACATGATTTAGCAATCCATTCCATTACCCCTGGGATTTTTGTGACTCAATCGCGCTGAAGATTATACCTCATTGTTCCAACTTGAAATACATCAGATTAGTCTGGTGATCTCCCAAGTCTAAATGTTTGTAATAGACACTTTATTTTCAATTAAGTTAAAGGTTGTCAAGAGAGAACTTGATACATGATTAATTCTTTTTTATGTACAATGTTGTGTTTGTTCACATATTGTTTTACTCTGCATTTAGTGGGTGTGACTCTTACATACACTTTTATCTTGTCAGTAAATCCACTAAAGTCTTTTCAAACCAGCATTTAAATTGGCATCGGGGTAACAAGTCAGGTACCGCTTTCATTATCTCAGCTAGTATCAGAAAATTACTTGAGTCAATGAAAGTGTGATACCAAGGAAAAATCAGCAGTCATTTCGGGGATAGCATTGGCTGCCTCGTGAAGAACAGAGCTCTTTAAACAGCAAAAGAGAGTCCCTAGAAAACTTGTTTTCTCTTTTGTTTGGTTTCTTTGATTTAAAAAATGGAGCAAAGCAACCGTTTGCCAGACATTTACTATATTCATCCCACTTCATTATTCTTGTTTTATTAGTTTGATAAATACTGCTGGAATCAAGTCCCTTCTTGATATATTTCCTTTTTGAGTTTGTTTCGGTTTTTGTTTTTTTTTACCTCCAAAACTATCTTAATTAAGTTTTGATTTGAAAGATTCTGCTGTTGGTTTTGTCCACTGACTGGCTATCACTTTTATTTTCTTCCATGTGCTTTTCTTTTGTATATACTTAACTCAGAGAAGCTCTATTTAATTCATTAAAAATAGTGCATGCATTCATATACTATTTCATATATTAAAAAAACCCAATCAATCAACTAAACCAAATTATGGCTTCAGTCATATTGACCTGACTCGCCTGCCTGTAGTCCTGTTTACCTACCAAGATGTCTAAGTACTATATGTATCCATTTTTACTTCTATGTTTTCTTCTGTGCTTCCTTGGAGCTCTATCATTGCTGTTCCCCTCTTGTGAAGTGCCATGCCTCTTTCCATTCCTCCCCATCCTTTTTTTTTTTCCCCCCTTAAAATGACACTATTTTTCATAGCCTCCCTTAAGTGAAAATTCTAATTGCACTCAGATGTATTTTGGAAGATGGAATTAGCCCCTATACTTTGCAGGTTGCTTGTATCAGCCTCTTTATAGCAGGTAGTTCAATGTCATACAATAAAAACAAAGTTGAGGGAAGTGTAATCTTACTTATTTCTTCCCATTTATCTTCAAGACTGCCCAATAAGCCCTGCCATCTCCAATCTTAGGAAGCTCCAACATTTCATGACACAGCCTATGATATTGCATTTGTTTTCCCTTAACGATGTGACACAAGATCATGTCCAATGGTCGGGGTAAAAAACTTGCTGTCTGGCGTTATGATGGTCCTGTCTTTGCACAGCCTTTTCCTGCCAGCCCTAAGGTGAGGCGTAAGGACAGTATTCAAGTGATGAAAGCCCAGAGGCAAATGGTACATGTCAAAACGCAGCCATCTATAGCAGCCTAATCTCTGCATCAATTTTCTAACTCTAGTAGTATTACATATTTCTGAGTTTCTGTCTTCGTTTCTCTCATGGTTGAGTTGGATGAGGGCACTGTGTTTATTTTAAACGTCTGTGATCTAGCAGGATACAAAGCGGAGCAGCAGCCCCTCTAGCCTGAGGCTCTCCTTAGTCCTATTTACAATTGGATGTCCAGTTTTTTTAACAAACTTTGCATCCAAAATGCACAGAACAGGGTCTGTGCAGGTTTACAGAGCTAAGCTGCTTAGTGCCTCTGCAGCCTCAAGTGCTGCTCTCTGAAGTACCATGGGCTGATTAACATATGCGCTCGCGCACCTTACCACTAAATAATTGTGTACATTTAATTAAATGTTGCCATAAGCACTGACGCAGATGAGGCCTTGTTTCCCACACATTTGGGCTCTTTGCAGATGGTGAGTTTTCATTAGTTTTCCTGTGAACAGTTACTTTTTACAGCTGTTGTGTGGATTTTCATCTCCACACATCTCTTTCATCTTATAGAAACCTTCCAGTACCTGAAGGGGCCTACAAGAAAGCTGGGGAGGGACTTTTTACAAAGGCAGGTAGAGACAGAACAAGGGGTAATGGCTTCAAACTGGGAGAGGGGAGGTTTAGATTAGATATTAGGAAGAAATTCTTTACTGTGAGGGTGGTGAGACACTGGGACAGGTTGCCCAAGGAAGTTGTGGATGCCCCCTCCCTGGAGGTGTTCAAGGCCAGGTTGGATGAGGCTTTGAGCAACCTGGTCCAGTGGAAGGTGTCCCTGTTCATGGCAGGGGGATTGGAAGTAGAAGATCTTTAAGGGCCCTTCCAACCCAAACCATTCTATGATTCTATGATCTGCAGCGTGTGAGCTCAAGGTGCAGCTTCTTGTCTAGACACTGATGGCGTTTTTTTCTTCTATCTCAAGCCCATAAAGTCTGTGTGTTTTTACCTTTGAACACTCTAGCTTTCAGACAGACCTGAGTTTAAATCATCCAGTTGATTAACTTATAAGGATGTGCAGCCATGAATGGAAAGTGAGAAGCAGGATGGGTGTTCTGTTAGACCAGGGTAAAAATGTAAACCCAACTTAAAAAGATGTAACTAAAACTCTGACAAAATGCCAATGCTCTCCTCATATTTTGCTCTTATGCAATTAATGCTTTGATTGTCTCTTTTTATGTTCTTTACCAATAGATGTAAGGCTTGCATGGGACCAAGAGGAAAAAAATCCCATAGAACATGTATCTTTAAAACCAGTTTATTGTTTTGTCCATATGGTTGCTATTGGAAAATATCACAATAGTGGTATCAGCTTTTATCCCAAAATCTCAGTTTCAGGAAGCAAATTGCTTCCTACACTGCAGTTGGTGGGTAAGTTTCCAAATTATTATTATTTTTTTTATTTTCAAATATGAGCTGTTGCATCTTCTTGCATCAACTATAGGCATAAATGTATTTCAAAAGCCTGTAATCATCAGTCTGAATCTCAGTGGCATCTGCTTTCAAATACTATGCACTATAGTGTTTATTCCCACTCAAATTTTCATTGTAAAGTTATATTGCTGCTTTATCTCCCCTACCCGATTCAAAGGCAATGTAAATAAGCTGTTTGCAATTAGCCTCTCCAAGGTGTGCCATTAAAGACCACTTGGAAAACACACCAATAGGAAGGAGAATGTAATGTTCTGCAGGGGGAAATCTCAGTTCTGGCATCTTTACGTGGACAAAAAAAGAAGTCCATTTATCACAGAGTGAAGATGTTTAAAGCCTTCTTTAAGCTTAGAAATTAAAGAGCTAGTATATAGGAAAGGCAAAAGGATAACATAATTTGTAGTTTCTCTGAGACTTTTTCCTTTGTTTTAGTGAACATGCACAAGCCCTTATGCATCTTCTGCTACTGAAAGTGAAGCTTTAGAATTCTTTAAAGATCAAAATTTAAAAAGCTCAAGACTAGTCAAGTAAATAACTGGAAATTAAAATTATTTTTTACTGATTATAAAACACTGAACACTAGAAGAAAGTATAATAACTGTAGTCCTTTAGACTAGTCTGAAATAATGCTTTAAGAAATGAGCTGTTGGCAGTGTACGTAGCACTCTGAAATTCTCTGCTCATTGTACAGTGCCATTGAGAATGGTATTGAAAAAAATGATGGAATAAACAGAAGTTTTGCAAGAAAAATTCTAATACCTTTTGATATATTTGAGGGAAAGCCATCCCATCAATATTTTGGATGCACACTATAAAAAGTTACTGGCTTTATGCATGTTCGGAGGAGACTTTATGGCTGCGGATATGAACAAGCTGTTGTATACAGTCAGGCTTAAAGGAGTAGGATTATCTTGTCCTACAGTAGAGGCATCTCTGAAAAAGAAAGCAAGAAATGGCCTGTGTCTTATAAATATATATAAATGGCCTGTTGTTTATAAACTGAGATCTATAAATGAAATAACATGTTTGTTGAGATTATCCAAAGCCATGTTAAATCTGCCAGTCCAAAATGTAGGCATCCTCAAGTCTGTGTTGGACCAAAAAGGTGTGCTAACACTGACTTTAGTGGCTAGGATGCTGTGGAGTGCTCTGGGACCTGGAGGACAAAATGAGCTGCTTGTGTAAACTGGGAAGATGAGAGATGTTGACATTCAACCCTAGGAACACCTGCCTGGGCTCCACGTGGCAGGCTCTCTAAACACTGCTGCTAGCAGCGAGCTATCCATTGTGCCTGTTTTTCAGTTGTGGGGGGGAGTATATTCTTCTGCTGTCATCTGTTTTGTAAGCTGGGACTCCAGAAGTAACTAGAAGCTGGTGAAAATTTCAAGGAAGTCAATTATTGAGCTCTTAGCTATTGAAAACATCACTTTGGCAACTCTGAGTAATCTCTGTTTTCCCAAATATTTGACGGGAAGAAATGAGAATGCTCTGAGGCTCACTGCCGATTGCAGCTATTGCGGAGATGAGGGAAGAGGAGGAAACAGCTGTGTCCTCATTTAGACTCAAATCTCACTTTAAAGAAGAAGTGGCTGTTGCAAATAAGAAAACTTTAAAATAACTGAAATGGGCAGCAAAAATATTGCTTGCTCTGTTTTAAGGAGCATCTGGAGCTGTACAAAGGATGAGACAAAAATCTCTGACAGTACAAAAATCAGAATTTGCCTTCAGTGCAGTAGGAAGCTGTTGGAGGTGGGAGTTGTCAAGCACAGTTTAGCAATGCTCTACTACTGCTATTTTACTAGCGGTACTTTATCAGGATCTACAGCTGTAATTTTGAGGGACAGGGCAGCATGTTTACCTCACGACTTTCCCAGCCCTTGACCCTTCAACCATTGCCACTTTGCCCCGTGTACCAGCACATCCTTGTTATGGTTCTGGGACCTTCCTTCAGGCACTCCTCTTCCCCAGCCAGGGGCTGTCTTCATGCCCATGTCAACCACCAGATCCCCCTTACCGTGCTTCTGCCTTTTCTAGTAGAAAGCCTGGAGGGCTGTGGGCTCCCTTTGCCACTCCCTCATACTCACACTTGAGCACAGCTCCTGCTCTTACCTTGCCTGACTAGCTCTGGTGACTGTATTCAAATAGCTTGTGTTCAATGGAATTTTCAAACTTTGCTAGCATCATCATTTAATTTTCTACAGTACCTCATCAATGCTGTAATGCAGAGATAAAACTAAAAAGTCTCTCTCAGTCTTTCTGGAAGGGATTTAGCCTAGATCACATGACGAAGCCTGATGCTGTACCATCATAGCAGGGCTAGCTCCAGTACTCTGAGGTAGCTGTACCAACAAAGCATGATCTGGACTTTTAAGTCCACTGAGAGCTGCTCCACGTGTTTGCATGATTCAGCCAATATTACTGCTGTACAGATGAGAGGAGAGGAGGTGTTGTGCCTGAGGTAATTGCCATGTTACAGTAGTGTCACCCTTATATAGACTCCAAATAATCCCAACTGAATAACAAGGGATGCAACAACCAGAATTTTTACAGCAGGGGAGCTATTTCCCCTTGAATCAAGAGCTTGTGTAGACAAGGATACCTGATCTTGTGGTTTTTTTCTAAACCTTTTCTTTCCTTACTCACCCACTCTTCTAAGACGGCGTTTTGCCTTCTTAGTCTCTTCTCCATTCTTGCAGGCCCCTAAAATCCTCATATAATCAATCATTATTTTCTCAACATCCTCTTCTCTCTTCCTATTGTTCTTGTAAGATAATCCTATGCTTTTGAATACGTGATCCTAAGAGAGTTTATACATATCAAGTATAACATTCTCTTGATATTTTATCTTCTGCCTTCTGTGTCTCTGTGTCTGATTCCTCCTTTGCTGGGTTTTGGGTTTTTTTGGTATTTGCACAGGCTGTCTAGTCTCATTACCTCCTTTTTTCCTCACAGCAAATTACTGGGGTATGTGTGAGCAGCACACCCTCCCTCCCTTGCTAAAGCTTAAATTGTCTACCTGCCACTGGGGGGAATTTTTCTCCTCTACAAAAATGAATTGACTGCAGTCTCCCCAAGTGAAGCTCTCCTAGTCCTTTTCAAGATAAAGCAATCGTTGTTTGCCTTTCTGTTTCATAATCTTGGAGAGTCTCCATCCTAAGAGTTTTCATATAAAGATGTACCTCTCAAAGAGTGTATTTGTACTCCGCAGACACTCTTTTCTGAGCTTAGGAGCTTTCTGCTGTTTAAGCTCTTTGCTTTAACATGGCAGGCAGTCCTATATGCGGCAGTTGCCTATCTATTCTCTGGATGCTACCAGTCTTCACCACTGTCTGCAGAGAGCACTGGGCTGTGCCACACGTTTCTCTTTCTCTGCAGAAGGGGTTCAGCCGGGGTGACTGAAGAAGCTGCTCTGTAGGGAAGCACCTGAGATGCCTGTAGGTTGCTCTGAGTAGGTCTTCAGGGTGGGACTGTCTGACCTACACAGGCGCTACAGGTGCGATGTAGAAACCTACCGCGGGTGCTTTGGGCAAACCTCTGCTTCTTTGGTGTGTTCATACAGTCTCTCTGTATTACAAACATTGCTGTGTCTTCAGTAACAGCTGTAGTTCGCTAAACCCATTGGGATTAGTTGAGGTTGGAGCTGTCTACAGCTGGTGAGTATTGATTCAGGCTGGTAGACTGCCCCTATAGGTTTACCTACATGAAATGTAGTCTGGTAAAGCCAATAAAAAGGTGTAAATGCTGGTTTTGGTTAGCTACTACCAGGCAAAGGGCAGCTTCAACTTTTCCTACCCATCAAAAAGAATTTTGGTATGTTTTATAATGTAAATTTATTACTGTAGCTCAAAACAGGAATTATGTCTGGGATGTGAAATTCTGCAGTTCTCATTAATTGCTGAAACTGAGTGCATTTCAGTAGGTTAGTACTGAAAATTGTTAGCACAGAGTTCTTTTAACTGAAATAAAACCACACTGTGGTTCACAGAGCAATAGGGTCATAGGATTATTAACATTGGAAGGGAGCTCAGGAAGGCTCTAGTCCAAACTTTTGCTCCAGGCAGGGTTGTCTGTGAGATCAGACCAGGCTGCTCAGAGCTTCATCCAGTCTGGTCTTGAAAATCTGGAAGGATAGATACTGGGCAGCCTCTCTGAGCAACCTGTTTCACTGCTGACTGTCTTCATGGTGAAAAAGTTTCTTCTTAAATCAGCTCTGCACCTCTCTTGTTTCAGCTTATGCCCTCTCTTTCATCTTCCTGCAACTCACCACTGTGAAGAGCTGGGCTCCATCTTCTTTATAGCCTCCTCCTAGTATCAGAAGGCTGCTACTAGGTGCCTCCAAAGCCCTCTCTGAAGGCTGAACCAGCCCCCACCCTTTGCCTTTGCGAGGGCACAGGGCAACTGCTCCAGCTCCCTTCAGTTTAACAACATCTTTCCTGTACTGGGGATCCCAAAACTGACCAGTACACACAGTCTCATTACAATAGTCCAGTCTATTGTTAAGTCTTCCTGCTCTATTAAGTGCAAGTCTATAATGCTTTCTTCTTTAAACTAGATTTATAATGTCCCTTTTCTACAATATTCTTTTACATTCACTTGACTGTGTGGTGGCAATGCAAGCCTGAGACCGAGGGCTGCAGATTTTAACACCTTCTCTGTACCCACTGCATAATGTACTCTGACATCACTGCGAGACGTGAACTTTGACATCACTCTGACCATGTGGCTACGCTGCTTCTGGGAGCAAAAGAGCTCCCTTCATACTAATTAAATGTCTTTGCATCATCTTTCCACCACTGGTGAGGTGGAAAGGGCAGAAGAAAGAGATGATGGTTTGGTTCTGGCTGGAAGCTCCAGCCCAAGTGGGTGTCCAGAGCCCATAGCAGAGCTGCAATCCATATTAACCATTTCCCTGTGACCTGGGGTGGCCAGTGCAGCCATTTATTTAGATAATTAAGAGCTGACTACACTACACACAGGAATTATCATATTGATGGTAAATCACCCCTACAAATCCTATATTGAAAAAGTACTTATCTTCTATTTGAGAGGAAAAGAAATGGATGCTATTTGAAATATCTAAATTGTGTTTTTTTAACTGAAAAATTGGTGCATTTATTGCTTGCATATGCCTAGGACCACCAGGTGGCAATATAAGAAAAAGGATAAGTTCATGTCTCTGGCACCTGCCATACATACCCAAAACATCAAAATCAATTACAAATATATTCAAAGACAGCTATTTGGTCTCCTCTGAGTTGCTTAAATGCAGTGTTTCAGTAATAAGCATTTCTCATCATGAAATGCTGATTTGGAAAGCATTCTTTCTTCTGTTTTGGTCCTGCAGTTGGGAAACTCTCTATACAACTTCAGAAAATGATGAGTGCCTCCTAATCACATGGGTTCTTATTGTCTATTATATACATTCTCGCTCACTCCAACATCTCCATCTGAAGCAGATATTAAAAAATTGTGCATTTCTTACTTCACCTTGTTGAAGTGTAAAATGGGATTTATATTTTCTGCCTCTGTTTTCCTGCCTCATTACAGGATTAGTTGTTTTTCACTATCTCCTTGTCATTCCCATTCCTGATTTTGTAGACCTCTGGCATATTTCCCACCCATGGATTTTTTTTCCAGTCTGTACAGTCCTGCTGTAGTTAAGTGTGCCTTTAATGGCAGCTGTACTGTTCCTTTCATCAAACTTACTACCTCTTACTACTTACTACCTCCCCTTCTGGGGAATCGTGTTGGGATGAGCAAAGCTGTAGCAAAATCATCAGATACTTTTGTCTTTTCAAACTAAGATAAAAACTTGTACCACTGTACATAGTCTTTTATAACGAGCTAAAAGCTACCTCTTCTGCAGCACTACAATATTTCTATCAATAAAGAAATATTTCTTAGTCTTTTTCACAGAATCACAGAATGTTAGGGATT
>NW_010318779.1:0-1492 GCF_000700745.2 Antrostomus carolinensis | reverse complement strand
GCACTGGGATCAACTGGGAGGGACTGGGAGGAGCTCGGGGGGGGGACTGGGAGGAGAATGAAGAGGACTGGGAGAAACTGGGATGAACTGGAAGGGCACTGGGATCAACTGGGGGGAGAATGGAGGACACTGGGATAAACTGGGAGGGACTGGGAAGGACTGGGGGGGATTGGGCAACATACTGGGAAGGACCAGGGCTTACTGGGAGCGCTGTAAATCATACTGGGAAGGCTCTGGGGGATACTGGGATGGAGCAGGGCTTACTGGGAGCACTATAAATCATACTGGGAATGCTATAAATCATACTGGGAACACTGTAAATCATACTGGGAACGCTGTAAATCATACTGGGAAGGCTCTGGGGGATACTGGGATGGAGCAGGGCTTACTGGGAGCACTATAAATCATACTGGGAACGCTGTAAATCATACTGGGAAGATTCTAGGGCATACTGGGAAGGGTGTAGGGATACTGGGAAGGCCCAACGGGGATTGGGCAACATACTGGGAAGGACCAGGGCTTACTGGGAGCGCTGTAAATCATACTGGGAAGGCTCTGGGGGATACTGGGAGGGGTGTAGGGGACACTGGGAAGGACCAGGGCTTACTGGGAAGGCCACAATCATACTGGGAGCACTGTAAATCATACTGGGAAGGTTATAAATCATACTGGGAGCGCTGTAAATCATACTGGGAATGCTGTAACTCATACTGGGAGGGCTCTGGGGGATACTGGGAGAGATGTAGGGGATACTGGGATGGTCCAGGGCTTACTGGGAATGTGTCAAACATACTGGGAACAGTGTAAATCATACTGGGAACACTATAACTCATACTGGGAGGACTCTGAGGAACACTGGGATAGACCTGGGCTTACTGGGAGCGCTCTAAATCATACTGGGAAGGCTCTGGGGGATACCTCTAGGGGAGACTGGGATGGCCCTGGGCTTACTGGGAGGGCTACAAGCATACTGGCAACACTGTAAATCATACTGGGAATCCTATAAATCATACTGGGAGCGCTGTAAATCATACTGGGAGAGGTATAGGGCATACTGGGAAGGACCAGGGCTTACTGGAAAGGCCACAATCATACTGGGAACACTATAAATCATACTGGGAATCCTATAAATCATACTGGGAGCGCTGTAAATCATACTGGGAGAGGTATAGGGCATACTGGGAAGGACCAGGGCTTACTGGAAAGGCCACAATCATACTGGGAACACTGTAAATCATACTGGGAGAGGTATAGGGCATACTGGGAAGGACCAGGGCTTACTGGAAAGGCCACAATCATACTGGGAACACTGTAAATCATACTGGGAGAGGTATAGGGCATACTGGGAAGGACCAGGGCTTACTGGAAAGGCCACAATCATACTGGGAACACTGTAAATCATACTGGGAATGCTATAACTCATACTGGGAGGACTTGGGGGGATACTGGGAAGGGCCAAGACTTACTGGGAGCACTATAAATCATACTGGGA
>NW_010318778.1:7331-13755 GCF_000700745.2 Antrostomus carolinensis | reverse complement strand
AAAATATATATCTATATAATAAAAATTAATTTTTATATAATTAAAAAAAAAGGCAAAGTATAAAATTCTACCTTAAAAAGACTTGAAGGTCAAGGTAGATCTTTGCAGAGCAGTGTAAAGTGTCACCAAATAGAGCAGACAGGAGCTGAAGACGCTGCGGGACGCATTAAGCTGAGCTTTGTATAATAAAAATTAAATTTATGAGATGGTTTCCAGTGTGGTGTCCAGTCCTTGGCCATAGTCCCACCAAAAAAAGTTTCAAAATGAAGCCTGAACGCCTGGGGACACCTGGTAGTTCTCTCCTATTTTTGAGGTTTCTATAAAAGAGGTGAGTAAAGGCCACGTGCACCCCCAATAAATCCCATCATCCCTCCGCGGGAGAGCAGGTCGTTATTGTTTGTGCTCGCGGGAGAGCGGATCCAAGTCTCGCTGGACGGGAGAACTTTGCATTCCAGGACGATGATATCACAGCAAGGATCTCCCCCCCACACCCCCTGATCTGAGGCCCAGCACGCAAAGCTCGTGGGATGGGTAAGTGTGACCTCCAGCACAGTCAGCAAACTGATGCTCATGGTCTCTCACCATCTGTCTCCTTCATCCTTGACCCAAGATGGAGCGGGGAGGTCCTGGTGCTTCACATGAGTGGTGGGAAGTAGAGCAGCTGGTCCTGCACAAGGGTCACACGTGCAGCACCACAGGAAGTCTTATAGAATCCCAGATTGGTTTGGGTTGGAAGGGACCTTTCAAAGTCATCTACTCCAACCCACCTGCAGTGAACAGGGACATCTTCAACCAGACCAGGTTGCTCAGAGCCCCATCCAGCCTGACCTTGAATGTTTCCAGGGATGGGGCATCTACCACCTCTATGGGTAACCTGAGCCAGTGGTGGTCCCAAAAGAGAACCCACCAAAACCAGAGAAAATACAAACCAAAAGCATTACAAAAATCTGAGCACGCTCTGGCTGGGAACTCCAAGCCAGAGGAAGTAGCTACATTAACACAACCCTTGGAAATGTCACCAGAAGGGCTCGTTCACCACATCCCAAGAACCTCAGCGCTTGTTAGACCACATCTGGAATAACACACCCAGTTGGGATTCTCCTGGGACAAGGATGGCATCGACCAGATGTGTCAGGTGGAAACCATTAACATGGTCAGGGGCTGGAGAACATGCCCTGGGAGAGCCAGGCTTGGGCAGCCTGAAGAAGGCTTCAGGGTGACTTGATAGCCACCTTCAATCCCTATGAAAAGTTTTGGAGAAGACAGAGCCAGACTCTTCACAGTGGTGCATGGTGGGAGTAGGACTTAAAATTTCCTGTGCAACCTGGTGTAGGGCTGTAGGGAACCTGCTTTGTCAGGGGGTTGGACTGGATGATCTCCTGAGGTCCCTTCCAACCCCACCATTCTTGGACGCTGTGGAAATAAACATAAACAAACCAGGAGCAGTTCTTACTGGATATGGTGACAAAACATGTTGCCCAGAGATTCTGTGGTCTCCATCCTTGGAGATTTACATGAAAAAACCCTGAGAAACTTGGCCTCACATAAAAACCTGACCTGTTTTGAGCAGGAGGTTGGATTCAAGACCTCCCTGGATGTCTCTTCCAACCCAGATGATCTTATGTTCTCTGGAGATCATCTTAGTTGAAGTTTATTCATGGCAATAAACGGGACAGCAGCATCATGGCAGCTTGGTTTTGTTTTGTTCCAGGCTACGAGATGCCTGAAAACAGATCAGTCGAAGCGTTAAAAGGTGCTTCAAACCCTCTAGATTTGTGTACAGTTTGTGAAGCTCAGAGAACAGTGACATGGGTGACAGGGCACTAGGACAGGCTGCCCAGAGAGGGTGTGGAGTCTCCATCTCTGGAGATGTTCAAACCCACCTGGACACTTTCCTGTGCAACCTGGTGTAAGGAACCTGCTTTGGCAGGGGGGTTGGACTGGATGATCTCCTGAGGTCCCTTCCAACCCCACCAGTCTGGGATTCTGGGATTCTGTGAACAGCTTCTCACCCTTAACACCACGTCCTGTCCAATTCCACCTGTAGATGCTTCACTGGGAACATGAGAAAACATCTTTCTGTGCATACACATCATACCCCCCACGCGAGCTCACGGACAACGTTGGACCAGCGGTAGCTGCACAGATCAGCTATCAAAGCTGCAGCTGCAACAACAGCGCAGGGCTGTAAAGATACTTCAATAACAGCTGATCCATTTTAAATTTTTAAAAGTCAGATTTACAGGGCCAAAAAGTCCCTATTTCAAAAAAAAAAAAAAAAAAGAAAAAAAATTAAAAAAAATAAAAAAATGAAGCGCGCACAGGTGGCTCGTAAAACTGGACTTTTAACAGCCACACTTGCAACAGAAATTTATAAGAGTTAGCAAAGCTCGTAGCCTTTTAATTGCATGTCAAATATTGGGTTTTCAAGAACTAAACCAGATTTCTTGCTGTTTGTGCCAAGTGCTTCTAGATATTACGTGTCAGAGAATCATAGAATGGTTTGGGTTGGAAGGGACCTTAAAGCTCATCCAGTTCCAACCCCCCTGCCAGCAGCAGGGACACCTTCCACTAGACCAGGTTGCTCAAAGCCTCATCCAGCCTGGCCACCAACACTTCCAGGGAGGGAACTTCCTTGGGCAACCTGTTCCAGTGTCTGACCACCCTCACAGTGAAGAACTTCTTCCTAATATCTCATCTAAACCTCCCCTCTTTCAGCTTAAACCCATTTCCACTTGTCTTGTCATTAACTGCCCTTAGGAAAAGTCCCTCCCCACCCTTCCTGGAGCCCCTTCAGGTACTGGGAGGCCACTATAAGATCTCCCTGGAGCCTTCTCTTCTCCAGGCTGAACAGCCCCAACTCTCTCAGCCTGTCCTCACAGCAGAGCTGCTCCAGCCCTCGCATCATCCTCGTGGCCTCCTCTGGACTCCCAGACTGGGCACAGGCACAGTCCTGTCAGATAAGGGGTTAACTAAGGGGTTAACTCAACCTCCGAGGCCAGAGACCGTTTGAAGCCAATGCCACCAAGTCTGAAGTAAAGCAGAAACCATTTCTGCCAGCTTTGTTACAAATAAAAAGTTATTAAAAACATGTGCCCGCGCTGCTAACAGAAACAGCACCAGAAGAAGACATTTCCAAAGCATTTGAACTTGTAAATACATCAAATTAATATCCAACAAATTCCTTTGATCCAGAGGAGATGGATTCCCTTTCCTTACAAATCTGTTCATTAATATTTCAACGATCTACTTATGTCATTACAGTTGCCAGAGTTTTATAAGGAAAATACTTCAAGTAACAAAAAGCATCTATAGCTTTTCCTCTGCCAATGGATTTCTGGTGAGTTCATAGGATGGGGAACACCAGCAGCGGGATGTTCTGCAGAGCTCCCATGCTGGGTGCTCGTTTAAGGTGGTCATAGATTTACTAGTAGCAGTTAAACACACCTTGATATTCCAGATGTCAAATGTTTTGGAGATAGAGATAGGAAATAAAATGAAGGACAGTTCACCTACAGCATCATACAGGCTGAAAGAGTTGGGGCTGTTCAGCCTGAAAAAGAGAAGGCTCCGGGGAGATCTTATAGCGGCCTCCCAGTACCTGAAGGGGCTACAAGAAACCTGGGGAAGGACTTTTCATAAGGGCAGTTAATGACAAAACAAGGGGAAATGGGTTTAAACTGAAAGAGGGGAGGTTTAGATGAGATATTAGGAAGAAGTTCTTCACTGTGAGGGTGGTCAGGCACTGGAACAGGTTGCCCAAGGAAGTTGTGGCTGCTCCTCCCTGGAAGTGTTGAAGGCCAGGTTGGCTGAGGCTTTGAGCAACCTGGTCTAGTGGAAGGTGTCCCTGCTGCTGGCAGGGGGGTTGGAACTGGATGATCTTTAAGGTCCCTTCCAATCCAAACCATTCTATGATTCTATGATCATGGAGAGATGGACGTGGCTTTCAGATCACAAGGCACATCAGCAAGTGAATGCAAGGTCATAGATTCTCTTGAACCAGCTGCCCTGCAGTCATCTGTTCAACACAAGCAGTCCCTCACTTAGCAAATGGGGTCGTAGGTGACTTCTGCAAACCTCAACACGCTGAGCAGTAATCTGAAGACAACCCACAAAATTCCTGTGCGACCATACGTGATTATGGCAAACCCAAAAAGGGCAAAGAGGAGACAACATGCACGTTGCCCAGTGTGCAAAACAAAAAGAGTCCTCATAACCATGTTGATCACTATCTAGGTTGGACCAAAACTCATTAATTTTGTTGTTGTTGTTATTTTCTTGCTCTGTGCAACATCTCCAAAGCTCTAAGATGGGAGGGGAGTGCTGAGGACAAGGTAACATTAAATTAAGTTACCACTGGGTGCACAGAGGGTTGATCTGACCACCTTCTCAGTTGTAGTCAACCACAAAATATCTGGAGACAAAACAGCCACAAAAGAAATACACCTGTGAGGTTGAGAAAACCTCAGTAGCTTCACAGAGAGGTCTCAGCCCTCTCCAGTCATGGACACGGAAGAATAAAGTCAACTAAAACACAGAGATGGAAAATTCACACAACTTTTTTCCATGTCATAAAATCACAGACTGGTTTGGGTTGGAAGGGACCTTAAAGCTCATCCAGTTCCAACCCCCCTGCCAGCAGCAGGGACACCTTCCACTAGACCAGGTTGCTCAAAGCCTCATCCAACCTGGCCACAAACACTTCCAGGGAGGAGCAGCCACAGCTTCTCTGGACAACCTGGGACACTGGCTCACCACCCTCACACCAAAGAATTTCTTCCTCACATCTCAGCTCCAGCTCCCCTCTGCCACTTTCAAGCCATCACCCCTTGTTCTCTCACTCCCTGCCCTTGGCCAAAGTCCCTCCCCAGCCTTCCTGGAGCCCCTTCAGGTACTGGGAGGTCACTAGAAGGTCTCCCTGGAGCCTTCTCTTCTCCAGGCTGAACAGCCCCAGCTCTCTCAGGCTGTCCTCCTAAGGCTTTAAATGAAAATACCACAGGAGCAGAGGGCTCGCACAGGACCCATAAGCACACGTGTGTAGGCACCGTAGAGGAAGAACATCCCAACAACTTTTCCCTTTCAGAGCTCGATTCTGCCGAGACAAATCCTCCAACCCTATATTGTAACAAGACATTTCTGTGCATGTCATTTGGCAGATGCAAGGGTGGGGGCTTTGCCAATTCACCCCCGAGCCCTCCGTTTTAATCAGTATCACATCAAGTTTAACACATGCTTTGAAATACTCACCAGATTCAAAGCTTTGCCTCAAGGGGGCCCTGCTGAATAACACATACCAGCCCGGCCTTTTTAGCCCAGCCGCTGCTGCTCCTCCAACAATTATCTTTCAACTCTGGCTGAACCATCTCAACTGTCAACGCCAAAGAGTTGCCAACCAGAGGAAAGGTTGTAGGGTCAGAGCTGAAAACAAGATTCTTCATGATTCTTCACCCGGTATGGGGTGTTTGTTTATACTGCTGTCTGCTTAGAAAGAGAACTCCCTGGATACTTGTTTTATGACTTGGTAGAACTACAAACAGTGTTAAGAAGAGCTGAAAATACATTAAAAAAAAAAAATTAAGGAGAAAAGGAGCATCAGCTTCCTCCAGGCCCTCCCTGGAAGGCAGAGAAGGCTAAAAGTTGTTTGCACCTCATAACCAGAAGCATCTTTCCAGTCCCATCAAAACCAGGACCTTCTTATCTTGAATCCCAGATGTCAACAGCTTCCACCACTGCCTCTCAAGTCTCCCAGCATCAGGGTTTCTGCCCCATCAAGTGATGGATGGCACAGACCTACCTCACCCAGCTGCACAGGTAAAGTGTTAAGAAGGTGGTAAGGACGAGGAAACACCAGAGCTGTTAGTGTCCCTTAGGATTTTGACAGAACTAGAAAGAAGACAAGGACACTTCTCCTCCCTGGAAGTGTTGGTGGCCAGGTTGGATGAGGCTTTGAGCAACCTGGTCTAGTGGAAGGTGTCCCTGCTGATGGCAGGGGGGTTGGAACTGGATGAGCTTGAAGGTCCCTTCCAACCCAAACCAGTCTGGGATTCTATGAGAAGATGGGCACAGCAGTTTCAGCTCTCCATCATAACAGTTTCCAAACAGTTCCCATTGATGTCAATGCAATTAAGCAAACTCCTGCCCTCCAACAGTGATTATGGAGAAGACCTCATTACAACCAGAGTCTACACATGGACAACCTGCTTGTTGCTCCCTTTCTGTAGCTTCCTCCCTACAACACCCATCAGTTGACGACCAGGTCTCTGCTCAGAATCATCCAATGTTGTGAGTTGGAAAGGACCCACCAGGATGATGGAGTCCAACTCCTGTCCGTGCACAGGACAATCCCAACATTCACACCATGTCCCTGAGGGCCTTGGCCAAATGCTGCTGGAATCTTGTCAGGCTTGGTGCCATGAGCACCTCC
>NW_010318778.1:0-7153 GCF_000700745.2 Antrostomus carolinensis | reverse complement strand
CATGAGATCTCCTCTCAGTCTCCCCTTCTCCTTGTTGAACAAGCAGGATGGTGCCATGCACCCACTCGCTCATTCCCATGCCATGTAAAGCAAAGGGAGACACTTCAGAGGAACACAGACTTCCATTGTCTTCCTCATCCAAGCAAAGACAGCAACACTGGAGCACCTGAACCTGGCAGACAAAGCCATTTATCTCCCTACAGCTCCTCGCCGAGGCTGGGCTGTTAAATAGCAGCCCTATCAGGCACAGAGGGAGGCAAGACAATGCTTTCTCCATATCAAAGTAATTCCTAAGCCAAGGAATTTATTACAGAATCACAGTGGTTGGAAAAGATCTTTAAGATCATCAAGTACAACCATAAACCCAACACTGACAAGTCCCCTATGACTAACCCATGTCCCTCAGCACTGTGTCTACACGACTCTTCAATCCCTCCAGGGATGGGGACTCCACCACTGCCCTGGGCAACCCCTTCCAATGCCTGACAACCCTTGCACCAAAGAAATTCTTCCTCACATCCCATCTCAACTGCCCTGGCCACAACTGGAGCCCATTTCCTCTTGTCCTGTCCCTTGGGCCTTGGTTGAACAGACCCACCCCCACCTCTCCCCACCCTCCTCCAAGGGACTTGCACAGAGACACAAGGTCTCCCCTCAGCCTCCTTTTCTCCAGCCTCAACACCCCCAGTTCCCTCAGCCACAAGGGAACTCAGCACACTTGTGCTCCAGACCCTTCCCCAGCTCCGTTCCCTTCTCTGGACACGCTCCAGCACCTCCATGTCCTTCTTGGACTCAGGGGCCCAACACTGAACCCAGCACTCCAGCTGCGGCCTCACCAGTGCCCAGGACAGGGGGAAGAGAACTTCCCTGGTCCTACTGGCCACACTGGTGCTGACCCAGGCCAGGATGCCCTTGGCCTTCCTGGAGGCCTTCTTGGCCTCCTGATTCCACAAGGAGCAGCCATTCAATCGTTGACATGAGCTACAGCTGGAAAAGTCAGTACCACTGAGCACCCACATCCCTCCAACACTTCTGCAAGCTTTTTTCTATAATCCCATTTTCTACCATCCTCTAGAAAGGAGGTCTTCTACACACCCTGCCACCCCAGGCAGGACCTGAAAGCACAAGAAGAACAGGACATACAGCAAAGTTGTGCTCCCAGAAAGAGGAACCACTTTCCTGTGATGTTTCAGGCTTCAAAGTCCACAACAAGGAAGAATTTGGGTTTGGTTTGGGGTTTTTTACCCTTCCTCCTTGACCGTTTTGCACATTATATTCAATGTACATCCAGTTGCATGCAAGAAAATAAATTCAACCACCAGGAAACTCACCAGGGATGAGAAGAAGGCACAAGAACAAGGTGCTGCACCCCTGGTTTAGCACCTTATGTTGTAGTTTTCATTATTTATTTTAAAATAAGGGGGAAGCCCCATCCCCACCCCAATATAACTCCCCCCAACTTTACACATGTACCCTCTGCACGGTGTCCGGGCGCTTGGTCAAGTACCAGCTTCAGTACATGCCATCCACTTGTGAAAAATCAGAATTTTAGGAGAAAAAAAATAGACACAAAATTAAAACCACATAGAAAAGACTCACTAAACACTGCCCTCGAGATCTCCTGCCTGCTGAAGCTGCGTTATTGGGATGGCTGCTAAACCACAGTCCCCAAATTATTCAGAGCCCAAAGGTGTCCCACCATCCCAGTTACACAAACCACCCAGCTGCACTGGAAATTCATGGAATCACAGACTGGTTTGGGTTGGAAGGGACCTTCAAACTCATCCAGTTCCAACCCCCCTGCCAGCAGCAGGGACACCTTCCACTAGACCAGGTTGCTCAAAGCCTCATCCAACCTGGCCACAAACACTTCCAGGGAGGAGCAGCCACAGCTTCTCTGGACAACCTGGGACACTGTCTCACCACCCTCACACCAAACAATTTCTTCCTCACATCTCAGCTCCATCTCCCCTCTTCCAGTTCAGAAATTCAACACACAATACCCAGATTTGGTTCAGTTCCCACCTGAAGATCATTGTAAGCTTCATTTTATAAAGCACTGGGGTGATTTATTTCCATCTATCCTATTTGCACCATCAGAAAAAAAACACACACAAAAAAAGGTTATTTCCAGAAGATTTTTTTTTTAATCTACTCTAGTATCACAGAATCACAGTAGTTGAAAAAGACTTTTAAGATCATCAAATCCAACCATAAACCCAACACTACCAATTCCACCTCTAAACCATGTCCCTGAGCACCTCATCTGCCCGTCTTTTAATTCCCACCAGGGAAGGTGACCCCACCACCTCCCTGGGCAGCCTGTTCCAATGCTTGACAACACTTTTGGTGAATAAATTTCTCCTCAGATCCAATCTAAACCATCCCTGGTGCAACTTGAAGCCATTTCATGCAATGTCATGGCCTTTAAATCATCATTTCCCCCAGTCTGTGACAACGAAACCATCATTTCCCTTCACAGCATCCAAGCACAATACAGGTGCTAGCTTCTCTATTATGTTTAAAATACTTCATTATCTGGGGATTGTATTTTCCTGCTCTAAAATACTTTCAAACTGGCAAGGGGAAAGGAAAACACATTCTCCCTCTCTTCTTTCCAATCTAGAAGGTCCGAAGCAGACACACACTGTTGTGTCTTTAGTCTCCATTCCTTGCACTGTAAGGAGATTATTTAACCACCGCGTTTTCCAACCTAAAATAAGCCGTCAAAAAATAATTTACAAGTGACAGTGAAGCAATCAAGAATCCCCTTTATTTATTTTTAGGGCATCACTTCTTCTCTGAAGTTAGAACCCCATCTTGTAAGACCCAACCTGTGAAGACCAGAGCAACCACACATGATACTTCTACCTTCATGCTTTGAGATGATCTAGCACAAGTGACAAATACTTCCCTCCTGCAGGGCTAAAGCATCCTGTCACTTATATATTTCAATTTTTCCTGCTGTGGAGGGTTTTTCAGTCTTAGCCAAGAGAGATTTTGATTTCTCACCAAAAAAAGACAACAAAAGCTTTTGAAACACTTAAACAGTGCTACTATCAGATTCTCTGGTTGCAATGATGAGCCGCGCTTGGATCGCAGAGGACAGAGACTCCTAAAGTCAAAGGCAATGGTGTGTCTGAGACATCCCTTCTCTGTCCACCCACAGGAACAAGGGACAGGACAAGGGGAAATGGCCTCCATTGTGCCCAGGGCAGTTGAGATGGGGTGTGAGGAAGAATTTCTTTGGTGCAAGGGTTGTCAGGCATTGGAAGGGGTTGTCCAGGGCAGTGGTGGAGTCCCCATCCCTGGAGGGATTGAAGAGTCGTGTAGACACAGTGCTGAGGGACATGGGTTAGTCACAGGGGACTTGTCAGTGTTGGGTTCATGGTTGTACTTGATGATCTGAAAGATCTTTTCCAACCTTTATGACTCTGTGATTCTGTGAAAATCAAGGTGGGAGAAGGGGAGAAAATGGATGGTGTGAAAAGCAGCAAAGAACTTGGTCTGCAAAGGTTTCATGTCATGGCAAACATCTTAAAGGGCTCTTCCAATCCAGACAATTCTGGGATTCTGTGAACATCTCCAACTCCATAAAGAGATGGGAAAGAGAAACAAAGCTGAGTTATCCTGGAGTAACTTCAGGGCATTTTTACCCAGAAATGAAAGCTGTTCTAAATTTGCTATATACGCGAATCAAAAGAATCCAGCGAGAGGCTTAAATGACCTGAGCCTGTCAGCAGAACTTCATGTTTAAAAAAAAAAAATGAAGAAAAAAACTGGAAGTAAGGGGCAGTCTTGGGTTGCTGAAGGATTTCACTCGGTGATTTCTGCCTACACCCGTTTGCAATTTGTACGGGAGTGTCACGCAAAGGGCACGTTGCACAGCACGGTTCTCAACTCCTCTCCCTGAAAACTAACCCATTGTACCTCTACCTTCAAAAAAACAAAACTCCACAGCCTTACAAACACCAACCCATTTTCATCTCATTAGCAACCCAAAGACCAAAAGTCCCTGGTGACCTGACATAGGTTCATATGAACCATTCCCTTCCCCGTTGCTTGTGAAGCGGTCGCAGCCCGTCAGCCGAAAAGCGACGGCTGGTATTTGAAAAGTTCCTGAGAAATTCCACGGCAATGAAGTTGTTCCCCTCAAGGGGTGGTTTGTGCAACTGGCAACTTGCCCCGAGAGTCGTTATCCTTCTTCTGAATAATGAAGATGAAATCTTGCTCACTTGGATAAAAAGTCAAAATCTAAACTAAAGGGACAGTGGTTATTTACAAGAACCGGCGCTGGAATTGAAAATGCTGCAGCACTTGCAAGTGTCGAGGATCCCAGCGTGACTGGATGTAACAGCAGCACAAAGAATTGCCTGGATTGGAAAAGACCTTTAAGATCATCAAGTCCAACCATGAACCCAACACTGACAAGTCCCCTATGACTAACCCATGTCCCTCAGCACTGTGTCTACACGACTCTTCAATCCCTCCAGGGATGGGGACTCCACCACTGCCCTGGACAACCCCTTCCAATGCCTCACAACCCTTGCACCAAAGAAATTCTTCCTCACATCCCATCTCAACTGCCCTGGCCACAACTTCAGCCCATTTCCTCTTGTCCTGTCCCTTGGGCTTTGGTTGAACAGACCCACCCCCACCTCTCTCCACCCTCCTCCAAGGGACTTGCACAGAGACACAAGGTCTCCCCTCAGCCTCCTTTGCTCCAGGCTCAACACCCCCAGTTCCCTCAGCCACAGGGGAACTCAGCACACTTGTGCTCCAGACCCTTCCCCAGCTCCGTTCCCTTCTCTGGACACGCTCCAGCACCTCCATGTCCTGCTTGGACTCAGGGGCCCAACACTGAACCCAGCACTCCAGCTGCGGCCTCACCAGTGATTCCCAGTGCAGGGGGGAAGAGAACTTCCCTGGTCCTACTGGCCAACATGGAGCTGACCTTGGCCTTCTTGGCAACCTGGGCACTTTGATGACTCATGTTCAGCTGCTGGTGACCAACACCCCCTGGTCCCTCCCTGCTGAGTAGAGAACAAAGTCCCGGTACCATTTTCCCAAAGCCATGAACGATTTGCCACATTCACAAACTGGTTTTGTATCTTCAGGTGAAGGTACATGAAGTTTCTTATACAACTGTCCTACACCAGGATCATCCACGCTCCCAAAACCTCCTCAGCTTCTCTTCCACATATACACAACCAGCCACAGGGCAAGAGTATTCACCAGCTGGAGAAAGTACAGAGAGATCAAACCACCCTACGTGCAGCACAAGAATCCGTTACCAAAAACCACTCAAGGAATTTTTTTAAATAGAAAAATAAGGACAAATCAGTTAAGTTAAATGGTTTATTAGCAGCTATATTACAATAAACTTGAGACATCCATAGAATCATAGAATGGTTTGGGTTGGAAGGGACCTTCAAGTTCATCCAGTTCCAACCCCCCTGCCAGCAGCAGGGACACCTTCCACTAGACCAGGTTGCTCAAAGCCTCATCCAGCCTGGCCGCCAACACTTCCAAGGAGGGGGCATCCACAACTTCCTTGGGCAACCTGTTCCAGTGTCTGACCACCCTCACAGTGAAGAACTTCTTCCTAATATCTCATCTAAACCTCCCCTCTTTCAGTTAAAACCCATTTCCCCTTGTTTTGTCATTAAAAATGACATTTCATCCAAATGAAAACTGAAGAATTTCTCATCCTGGGCAGCAGCATCCTGACGGGAGCAATTCCCAGCAATTTTTTTTTTAAGCAAGTCTTATTTCCATCACCTCTCCTGACAGGGTTGTCCTGTCCAGACCCCCCGTGTTCCTCCACATCCTTTCCCACACATGGTCCAGCCAAAAAGCAGGAACACAACCCGCTTTATTAGTCTGAGGTCTATCCGCGCTGTCTCACCTCCAAAGCTGGCACGTCGGCAGGAGACCGGTGCACCGAGCAGCTCCTTCCTTTAAACCATTTAACAATCTACTTAATTAAAACCAGTAGAAGCAAGAGCAGTGAAAATTACAGCGTCCAACGTCTGCAGTCCAAGGTGAATAAAAGAAGTTTAACGGCACCTTTTGTCCCAGCTACAACACAACAAGGGTAACGGCAATTAATAACGGCTCCAACGAAGGAACAAGGACTGCTTACGCCTCAATTTGGCACTGTGCTTTCCCTAAAATTCTAATTATTAAAATTATTTTTACTGTCTATCACGATAGTTGGAAGATAAAGGATTTATTTCAAGAAATATTTCAGAATTTTAAATGTTTTTAAAAGGTCTAAAAGGGCAACCACACCAAAAGTTGGTCGAACATATGGTTGCCCTGTAGTTAAACTTGGTTTTGATTTTTATGATGTAGCCACGTCCACAGAACATGCTGGATATGCTACTGGGGATACCACAGTCCCTGTGGCCATTAGTCATACAGATGCTGAAATAAAAAAAAAAAAGAAAGGCTTGTGATTTAGCAGTTTCATTTTTGAGGTCATTAAAAAAAAAAATTCAGAGGAATACCCATTTATTAATAAAGTTCTTATGAAGTATAAATTTTCAATGCAGACTTAAAGGCACAGAATTCCTCTTAAATAAACAGAGAAAGTTTTCCAAGCAAGCCAGGAAATGTTAGAATAAAATAAAAGTTCTTTTTATGATAATAAGCACATTTGCACTCAAATTATGTGATGTGGGAAGAAGGAGAGTTAAAGCACCAGGAAGTACAAAGACCTCAAACAACGTGAGCTGGAGAACAGAAACGTGCTTACATCTGCACATAGCCCCATCACCACCTCCTCAACGTGACCCACATGTGCTGTTGGCCTACAGTCCACCCCTACAGACGTCCTCAGTGATACCTCCATCTGCTTTTCCCATCAAGCAGCTGCCCCATCTACCCCAACCCAAGATGTTAAACCCAAACTTGCCCGGCTGCCACAGCCCCTCCGTTCCCACGCCGCCGGGGAAGCTGAGGGATCACATTCAACCTCAAGCTCCTGGCTTGACAATTCATTTCAGAAGCCACTTCAAAAAAAAAAAAATGTTTCCAGTTCTCAAAATTATTCACATCTCCTCCTCTTTTTTCTTTCCCCAAGTTCTCAACTGTTCTGCAAGCAGCAGAGCATCCTGCTTGGGAAATGATCTATTAGAGAGCAGTGAAG
>NW_010318777.1:34393-35492 GCF_000700745.2 Antrostomus carolinensis | reverse complement strand
CCAACCCAAACCAGTCTGTGACTCTACGATCATGGGCTGTCGCTATCAATGAGCATCACTTACAGATGGGCCAGACTGGGATTTCATTCCACAGCTATTAATTAGTTCTACTTGTCTCTACAATCACCCTCTGTCTTTAGTCTGCAGTTGTTCCTGTGTAACTGAGATGGGGTTTTGGTGAAATCTGAGGGGGGAAGGAGGCTGAGTCAGCACTTTGCCTAAGCCATGTGCTTTACTTTAACTACAGAAGTAGTTTCATTGCTCCCAACGAAACCGCTCACGTGCTCAGCATTAGGCATGTGTTTTAAATAAGTTGCTGAGCCAGAGTCCATTATTTTTTATTAAAAAAAAATATTAAAATCTACACAAATGAGGAGGGTAAGATAACACACATACAATGTTTATAAAATGCTACAAAACAAAGGTAGTATTCTTCAGGAAAAAAAAAGCGTTTGGCATTTAATGCATTTTAGTGACACATTGAGCTCAAATGTTGCCTTTGTTGGAAAAATGATCATCATATATTAATTTAAGTGACTGTCCTGATATCACAGCAAGCTGAAGTTCACTGTCGTCCTCTACAACACCAGCCTTGAGGCTGAAAGCAGCATTTTGGGATTATCCCTACGTCAAACCTCGGGTGAACTGAGTACATATAAATAATAGTCCGCCAGCTTTTCCTATTACAAATATACAGGGTTTGTGAAATGGCTTTACCATGTGCTGAAAATTTCTCGGATATTTTTAAAAGCCTGTTGCTATGACAACCGGACCCCATAACAGAAAAGCTTGTTGGTAAGAAGAAAGCGAAGAAATTCAGTTAACAACCAGGAATCAAGCCATAGCGAAAGAACTTGTATTCTTCTTTCAAAAGCCAACAAACAAACCAAACCCCAGAAGAAAGCCTGGTATCCCAAAGCCAGCTTGGACCTGGATTACCAGATGGAGCTCACACTAGGAACGCTCAACCTGGTCTCAGCATTTATGTTGGAGAATAAGCGAGAAGTTCACAGGCATCTTGCTCTGAAAACATTCATTTCTTTCTTTTTTCTTCTCCTTTTTTCTTCTCCTTCTTTTTTCTTCTCCTTCTTTTTTCTTC
>NW_010318777.1:26987-33923 GCF_000700745.2 Antrostomus carolinensis | reverse complement strand
CCTTCTTTTTCTTTTTTCACATGGAAAGGTTGAAGTGATTTGATGGTTTGGCTTATGGGCAAGGAAACACGAGTTTTGCTTCTCAGAACTGGATGTCCCCTTTGTGCTTTGCTAATAGAGAAACTGGCAGAACAGGCATTACTTTTTTCTTTTGACGTGAGGGCTCGCAGCCCTGTTTCCTTGTGTCTCATGACTGAGTGAATCAACACCTAATTAAACAGTCACATGAGGGACAGAGTAAAACGCTGCTCAGGCACTGATCGTTGTGAATCTTTGGAGAATAACTACTTACATCTGTCTTCCTCCTTCTCCAAGGAACCCTGAACAGCTGCAGCTTTGCTGGTTTTTTGGTGTTTTGTTTTTTTTTCAGGGGAAAAAAAGATCACGTAAACCTCAGCTAAAGCAACGCTGTCTGTGCAGATAAATGAGACTTGGGCTAGGGGAAGACTTGGAAGTACCAGACAGAATCTTGAGAAATCCAAATTATTTGAGGTTGTGCTGGGGATGACTTAGCTGAAAGCTTGGAGTTGTAGCCCTCGTGCATTTGACCCTCCTGGTAATTTCACTGAAAATGTGAACTTTGGGCAAGGAAGTACAAGAAGCTCTTCAGAGTCAGTCTAGGGGGATCCTTGATATTTTTAATATCTGTTGTAATTCTTCCACTTGCAGCGTGTTAGGAAGGGTCCATAACAATTGCTTTCAGTCTCTGAGTGGCAAAGACTTGTGTGGAGATTTATTGGGCTCTCAATTATCACTCGGTCACAAGTGCAACCACCTTAATCAATGACATGGACATGGCCTACAGCCAAGGAATGCTCAAATCCCCGCGCTGCATGACTTCCACCACCCGGGCAATATTTCTTCCCCTTATAAAACTCACAAAACGAGTATTACAGGATGTTTTAATCAGTGTAAGCTGATTTACCTCCACCCAGACATGGTGGTGGGCTCCCAGGTAGCGTGTGGGACGCGGTGGGCTCCACAGCAGATGCCTGGGTCTATAGAAGGTGTTTTTATAGCACCAGAAGTAGGGGTGGTTTGGGTGCTCCATGGTGCAGTATTTCCAGGCTGAAGGTTTCCACCAGGGGTCATCCTGGCCTGTTTGCTGCAAAGCTGGGTGGGCTTCAGGGCTCAGTCCAGGAGAAAGCAGAGACCTGCTGCCCCCTGGGACCTTGGGCACAGCATTACCCAGCCCAGCTGCAGAGCTCAGGGGTTAACAAGCATGACAGAAACAAATCCACCTGTTTACATTCTTGTCTTTTAGCCTGTAAAAAGTTATTTATTTCTTGAACTGATTTTTAAAATGCTTATTTAGGTGTGTTTATTCAGTGTTGGTGCAGAAATCACACGGCGTGTCAGGCATAGCTGGAGTACACCAGCAAATTGTTTATGCACCTTACACCCTTTTTTTTTTTTCCTTGCATCTCCTGAAGTAATTTATTGAGAATCTCAGTTTTAACTTGCATGAAAACAAGAAAAGAAAATAAAACTAGCATAGTCCTTACAGTTGCAGGGAAGAGCATGAAAAGAAAAGCCTTAAAGACTCTTTAAGCTGAAGATAAATACAGGGAATTCAGTGTTTGTCTATTAAAAAAAATGAAAATGTCAGGATTCCTCAGCCAATGTACTCTTGTTACATCAGGAGTCAATGAAGGGTTTATTATTAATATTAGAATTGGTAGTGCTAGTGGAGCTGTGGTGATCACTCTAAGATGTCTTCATTTTCATGGCAACAGAGATTTGCAGTCAAGCTTAACTCTACTCTTCTCTTCTCTTCTCTTCTCTTCTCTTCTCTTCTCTTCTCTTCTCTTCTCTTCTCTTCTCTTCTCTTCTCTTCTCTTCTCTTCTCTTCTCTATATCCATGATCTCCAAAATAAAAAGCAGCAATTCATCACCGAATTACCTAAGCAATAAACTTTGCAGTTGATACATCTAAGCCTGTGAGCTTGTTGTTGTTCTGTCTAGCACTGTGGAACAGTCACGTTTGGGGTTTTTTTAATCATATTAGTAATTCTCAACAGTGGTAGCTCAGATGCAACGTAGATGCTGGTTTTCACGGGCCAAGTTTGCTTTATTGTCTACTGGAAACTCTGAAGATCAAACTCTTTGATCAGGCAAAGAGAGATGCTGCGTGTCACTGCGTGTCATATTGTCATTCACCTTTGGAAGAGGGGATGGAAAACAGAAGTTGGTTTTATGTGAGGATTTAAGGGTTGAAGAATCTATCTAGACATCCCCAGAATTATACAACACGAAGGAGGTGGGGGGGGGGAAAGACTTGTCCCCACAACCCTCCTCTGCTACACTAGATAATTCTGTGTGACTTGAGAAAATTCTTTATTTCCACCACCCGTTGATGTGCAGCAAAAGCAATTTGTATTGGAACTTTTTTTTCCTTCCCAGCTTTTTCATTAAACGCTCACAATAGTGAGCTATTTACACTTTATTTTTCATAGCTACAGCTAAGATTTTATTCTGCTCTGCACACCCGAGAGTGCACAATAAAATAACTGTTTGGCAGGGGGTCAATGCCCTGTTGTCTTGCAGTACCAGTTGGTATTATGGAGGTTTGTTCGGTGTCTTATTTATAGTAGATTGCAATTGGAAATGTGATACAAAACAAACACCAATGTTCCAGTAGCTTAACCATGCATCAGATTTTTTTTTACTTTGATAGTTGTTGTTTTTTTTTCTTTTAAGCATCTTTTATCATGACTTGAAAAATTACAACAGCCAAGGGACATTCAATCTGCTGAGATCTCAGCATCCAGGTCCTTAAAGGAAAGGGAATGTTCTTCCATGTCACACCCTCCAGGAATGTTCCCAGGCAGATTTGTATTTATCCTGATGCTCCTTTACACCACCTGTAGAGACTGTTTATTCCAGTCATGAGCCCTCCTGCTGCTGGTGAGAATCCTTTGTATGAAGACTTTATCAACTTTCCTTCTCTCTTGATTTTTTTTTTTTTTAATTGCCTATGAAAAGCACTTTTTCTTCAGTATTTAAAAATCTGTTTGCCTTTAAAGAAAATGAGGGCTAGGTTTTGAAATACCTGCAAACTTCTTGCAGTGATTTTTCTCATCTTTTTGGCTCTCGCTGACCTTTGGCTGGGTTTTTGTCTGTGCGTGCAGGTATGTGTGTGTGCTCCAGTTGTATACAGAGGGTTTCTGCTTTAATATTGCCCCCTCTTCCTCTCCAGCACTGAGGAATTCAGTGGAAATTTTTTTTACAGGGATACAAAAATGCACAGAAAGCACTTTTTTTTTTAAAAAAAGTCTAGCTCAGTGGTAATGCTACTAAGGCGAGTATTTTGTAGAGAGATGGTATCCAAGTATTTCTAGTCAGATTGGAGTCCCCAACACAAGAAAGACATCGACCAGTTAGAACAAGTCCAGAGGAGGCCACCAGGATGATGCGAGGGCTGGAGCAGCTCTGCTGTGAGGACAGGCTGAGAGAGTTGGGGCTGTTCAGCCTGGAAAAGAGAAGGCTCCGGGGAGACCTTCTAGTGGCCTCCCAGTACCTGAAGGGGCTACAAGAAAGCTGGGGAAGGACTTTTCATAAGGGCAATTAATGACAAAACAAGGAGAAATGGGTTTAAGCTGAAAGAGGGGAGGTTTAGATGAGATATTAGGAAGAAGTTCTTCACTGTGAGGGTGGTGAGACAGTGTCCCAGGTTGCCCAGAGAAGCTGTGGCTGCTCCTCCCTGGAAGTGTTGAAGGCCAGGTTGGATGAGGCTTTGAGCAACCTGGTCTAGTGGAAGGTGTCCCTGCTGCTGGCAGGGGGGTTGGGACTGGATGAGCTTTAAGGTCCCTTCCAACCCAGACCATTCTATGATTTCAAATAAACCCCTAATTAGTTTTCTCTCTCTTTGTCTAATGTGTCTTCCAGCTCCTACCTTTGTGCATTACTAAGCAATAAACATTTCTTGGCTTGCTCACTGGCTCTTTGGTGAGTGCGTTTACAACCATGTGTGAGGGAAGGAAGCCTTCTTTCAGCAGAAAGGCTAAAAAAACTCGTTCAGGCAGTGGAGGACAAAAATGATTCATTTCATTTCTGGATTAGCTTGTGGTTGGAGCAAACTGTTGTTGTCTTGGTTTAAAATCTGATGATTTATAGCCAAAAGGTGCATATGAGCCTTTCGAGTAATTCTGAATATTTTCAGAAATGCCTTTGGATAAAAGGGAAGAAAATAACTCTTTTTGGTGCTTTCTTGTTTGGAGGATTCTTTTTGGCTTATGTATGTGTTAAGAAAAAGCCACAGCCCCAGTCTGGCATTGGGGTCTGCAGAGGACCCCTGGGATGGGATGTTCTTCATCCCCTTGGCTGTTTGATGCTTCTGGACACCATCACCCACATCTTTCCCATCTGCAGTCAGGTGGATGTGCATGGATACGGAAATCCCTCTGGAAGGTAATGGATTAAGGCAGGAGATTTCCATGACTTTATTTTTTGAACTTGTTAAGTGATTTTCTGAAGCTAAATAATATTATCAGCTTTGTTTCCCAAGTTCAAATTTACACATACACGAAAAAGCCTTCATCCTTTCAAAGAGATGGAAAGTATCATATTCTCTGCCAAAGCCAAATCATAGAATCCCAGACTGGTTTGGGTTGGGAGGGACCTTAAAGCTCATCCAGTCCCAACCCCCCTGCCATCAGCAGGGACACCTTCCACTAGACCAGGTTGCCCAAAGCCTCATCCAACCTGGCCAAGAACACTTCCAGGGAGGAGCAACCACAGCTTCAGAACACTCCCGGGGAGGACCAGCCACAGCTTCTCTGGGCAACCTGTTCCAGTGTCTCACCACCCTCACACCAGAGAATTTCTTCCTAATATCTAATCTAAACCTCCCCTCTTTCAGCTTAAACCCATTTCCCCTTGTTTTGTCATTAACTGCCCTTATGAAAAGTCCTTCCCCAGCTTTCTTGTAGCCCCTTCAGGTATTGGAAAGCAGCTATAAGATCTCCCTGGAGATCTTATACTGCATAGGTGGTAAATGAGGGACTTTTTTGGAATTGGAAAAAAAATTAAAAAAGAAACTCCAACCCCACACCAAACCTGCCTTTTTGGGGACACCTTTCAACGGGAGATGCCGTAGGCATGTTGTAAACCCCGTAAAGCTTTCACAGCATAGGTGAAAACAAGTTACTGTATCTGGAATACAACCAATAGTGTAATTATACTATATATAATTTTTTACTAACCCGTGGCCCATTTCAAGGCTTCAAGGCCAGGTTGGATGAGGCTTTGAGCAACCTGGTCTAGTGGAAGGTGTCCCTGCTGCTGGCAGGGGGGTTGGAACTGGATGAGCTGTAAAGTCCTTTCAAACCCAAACCAGTCTGGGATTTTGGGCTTTATTTTTATTCCCCCCACCCAGTTGAGCCGGGTGGGTTACGGTTCTGTGCGCCCACCTTGTGTTCCCCCATCCCTGCATATCCTGAACCTCCTCCGAGCACAACTTTGCATCTACAGTTGGCAGCCAGGAGGTTTGGATTTGAGTGCAGGCTTGGACCCAAGTTTAAAATATCACAGGTCCATACTGGTGTGACCAGAACATCTCACTGTCCTCAGACATTTAGAACCAGATGTTGTTTTTGAAAACCTACCTCCTTTGCTCCAGATCAGTGAATAGGAAGTTCACTGTGCCTGGATGTACACTTAGAGAAGAGGATGGTGCATGTTTGATCTTAAAGAGGCTTGAGTGTCTCCTTGGGTGTTGGAATGGTGACAATGTGTTTGAACCAACACCGAGTTGGTTCTGCAGTCCTTCCTCAAGCAATAAATATTCACTGATCTGGCTAAAGCACTATTTACTCTCCGTACACTTTGAGCCTGTCTCTATTTGAAGAGCAATTCCTTCCAGTATTTTTCCTCGTCAGTTGTTGGATGGAGGCTGAAGCTGCTTTCAAAGCACTTGTCTTTAATACGCATCAGGTTACCCTGAGGTAAAATGGAAACCTGAGATGTTACTCCTGTAAATAAATGTTTACATAATACATTGCACTGAACTTCTCACCATTGCACGTCTAAGACAAAAAGGTCACTTTTGACATCAGTAACCTTTAGAGAGCGACGCGTTTGCCACACAGGTAAAGAAAGTGACCGTGCACAGCACATTCCTTTCACTACACCAAGAAGGTAGGAGAGGTCAGATGTTATTGCTTACAACTCCCAGGGCTTGGCATTTTAAGCTTTAAAGGCAAGATTTGGTTTGCAGGCATGAGTCCTGTAAACAGCACCTGCCCAATTTTTGCTCACGTGAGTAATTCCATGGAATTCCCTGGCACTAGTCACATATGACAATCTAAGTCCATCATGTTCATCTGTGTGATGTCAGGACCTCAGCTCTTCATTTCTAAATGAGAAATTTCCTATGAAACATTAATGGGCACAAAAGATTGTGGGTTTGGATTTGAAACTGAATAATATCTATCTCTTAGTTTGACTGCATTTGTGTCAAAACACTTGCCCAGCAGCAAACATAAAAATATCACCTTCCTATAAATCAGCAGCAAAACTGCTCTTGTGTCAATAGATTCAGGATTTCTCGGTGAACTTAATCCAGCAGATATGTAGCAGAAGAGGGAGCTCAGTGTTCACCAGTGGAATCCATCCTGGGTGGCAAAACATGATCCAGGAGAGCTGGAATTGTTGGGTCTTGGGCCCAGAGCCCATGGGGACAAGTGCATCAGCTCACCCAATACAGGGGAATCATCAGCACCCCACACCTTGTGTTGTGGGATGCAGTGGAATAGGGGATCCTGAGGAGAAATGGATTTTTGCTGCCTTTGTATTTGAAATAGTGGCAAAACCTGGAGGTTTTCAGACACTAAAAAAAAAAAAAAAATTAAAAAATGAAGCAGGAGCTATGATGCTACAATCTCCTGCCTTTATCTATTTCTTGACCTTTGTCCAAAGATAATACAAAATTAATAG
>NW_010318777.1:26018-26947 GCF_000700745.2 Antrostomus carolinensis | reverse complement strand
ACATTTGCCTGTGACAATACATGATGGCTTTTAATGTGCATTGCTTTTTTGGATACCCAGTTCTTTCTTCACTTCCCTATCCATCTCTCGTGCTCCTCCCCCACAATTTAGAGCAAAAAAAAGTTCTTTAAATAGCAAGCTCTTTGCTTTTGTGATGTACCGGGCAGCCTTCCTAGCATGGTCTGGGTTACCACAAGAGCAATCTTGTTTACAGCTATCACGTTGGGCAGGAGTTCTTTGTGGACATTATTTCATATCTTTATTTTAATTTTTTTTTCCCCCTTCCCTCTAAAAAATTCCATATATTGCTGTCCAGTTGTCTTGCACGTTCCTGATGCTTCCCTTGTAATATTAATGAGCTCTTACAGGGCTGTACAGTGCTTTCTTTGTTCTTATAGGAGCTGTCGGGGAGGGGGAGCGGGTGCTGTTGTGACACCCGGAGCAGAGCTGGATTTGCTGGCGAACAGGCTGAAGAAATGAGAACCCAGCGATGCCAAAGCAAGGCAGCACACACGGGTGGCTGTAGGCACCTCTCCCCCCTTCCCAACACACCTGTAAACAAGACCTTGTAGAACAAACAAACAAAACTACGGCCAGGCCTTTGATTTAACTGGTGAAATGGGGGTCGGCGCTGGGAGCGGGAAGGGCGGATGGCGGTGGCTGCAGGTGGCACAGGCTGACAGCTGGGTCACATGATGGCTGTCACCACTTCCATGTCCACCCCTCTGCCTCCGCTCTGCACAAGCATCCCGTCGCTTCCAGGAATGTAAAGGCTGGGGTTGGGGAGGGGCGGGGGGGTGCTGCAGGCTGGAAGGAGAGCAGAGCCCTTTGCTTCGCTTCGCTTTGCTTTGCTTCACTTCGCTTTACTTCGCTTCGCTTTCCCCCACCCTTCTCTTATCCAAGCAGGCTGAATTCCCAACGGTGGCGGC
>NW_010318777.1:0-25971 GCF_000700745.2 Antrostomus carolinensis | reverse complement strand
GTGGCGGCTGGTTGGAGGTGCAGGACGGCGGTCACAGTTGCCAGGGGACTTGGGTCATGAGACTCAACTCCGACTGCGTTCGCTAGAGAAGGAGGAGGAGGAGGAGGAGGAGGAGGAGGATAGATGGGACTGACATGTACGCTCCGGCAGCTGCCAAAGCAGCACTTAGCTTCCCGATGAATTAGCTTGATCTCATCTGCAGCAATAGACTGAGAGAGACAAAGGAGAAGGGGGAAGGAAGCCGGGTGATATTTCCTCGAGCAGAAATCCCCCGGGGGGCTGTGCAGGAGAATGGAGAGGCAGGATTTGGGTTATGAAACTCCAGGGCAGTGCGAAGGCAGCCTGGTGCAAACGGCGAGATCCTGCTTCGGAGAACTGCTGTCTTTAAGGTGGTTTTTTTGTGATCCTGTTGCTAGGATTTAAGCCTTTTGCATTGCAGCATGGAAGAGTCTTTTGTTTGAGTTAAATTCAGACCTCTTGATATGTCACCTGACAGTCTTGTGGTTTTGGATGAATATGGCTCATTGCTATTATTAACCTGAGTTGGCAGCCGGGCACAACAGGAGTTTATAGGGATTTTGAAAAGTGGAACTGCTCGGGGGACAAAGATGCTTCCCAGGTACGGTCACAGTTCTTGAGATTATTTTAATTATTTCAAAGCTTGATATTTTCACTGGGATCAAAGTATTTATTTTCCAGCGGTGTGAAGCTTTGAGATTTATTTTTTCTATGTTTCTTCTTAGAATTATATGCTAAATGGCACAAATATATATATATTTTTTTCCCCTGAATTAGTTCTATCCGTTGTAGTTTTGCAAAGGGAAGTGCAGTCTGCTGGAATAATATAAAACATTGTGTTCAGTGCTAGTGAATTTAACTGAGAGGAGCTGTGTCTCGTTTGCTTGTGTGGTTTTTATTAAGACAGGTATTTCAAAAGAGCACAGAGCCTGTGTGTGTGTGTGTATGTGCACAAGTCTGGATGCATATGTGCTTAAATCAACTAAAAACTGAACAGGTACTTTTTGAAATGACATAGGTGAAGCAGTTCAAAAAAATACTCTATGAAATTACTAAAACTAATTGTGAATTCTGTAGCTGTGTAAATTGCAAAGTTACTCAACATGTTATGCATCTTTAACAAAACCTTCCAACCTACTTATTTTCGATTTCACACTCCAGATTATGATTAATGTGTTGACTAGACTGCACCTAACCTGTATATATTACATCTTTTTGCTTGTGGAAAGGCATCTGGCTCGTGTGTTGGACTTTCGAGTATAAATTAGGTATCTTAATGAGAGCCAAGTGACTTGGTAGAAGGGAGGAAAAAAATGAAAACAAACTACAAGTCAGCTTCATATACAGTTGAAGAATTGGACAGAGCCAAGGACCTTGGAAGCCAATTGAAGTGTAGGTCCAAGTTTATTATACAGAGTGTGAAATATCTGGCTGACTGAATGTGTGCCTAGTGTACAATCTGTGCTCGGTATAAGCAGCAGAAGTTTCCTGGAGCTCAAGTAGTGCAACTATTCAAGGTGAGAATTGCTAAGCTGGTAAATGAATGAGGCGGATTTATAGATGTAGCATGGAGCTGACCTCTGCAGCGCTGCAGTGCCTGTGGATGTGTCACCCTCCTTCAAGACATGAAAAGAGGTGACTTGGATTTATTTTTTTTCTTCCTAAAGAATGTTATTTCCTCGTGATAAACCTTAAAAATGCAACTGCTCCAAGCAGTCACTCGTTGTGAGTGGTTATCCCTGAGGTGATCCACCATCTATCAGTTCTTCCAAGCTACCCAGAGTGCAGGTCCTTTGACTTTTGCCAAAGCCCAGCTGAGGTCAGAGTGATAAAGGGCAGCGTCACCCAAAGCGATGGGTAAACTCCTTCGCAATCCATCGTCACGGGCTCCCTCTGGGGCTTTGGTCAAGTCACAAACATTGGTTTTCTCTGCAGAATCAGCAGATGTTCACAACAGTCACACAACCCTGAAGTGACCTCAACTCTTGTAAAGACAATTAATTATCTTGAAAATTTTTTTCTAAGTATAGGTCCCGTGGTTTCCCTACTTCATGGATCTTCTTCCTCCTCTCAGCCTTATGGTCATGTTATGTTGCCATGAATTAAATGGAATCTCTCACTGAAAATGCCAACTTTGCTAGTCAACGAGGTGGTTTGGATCATCCTTATCCTGGGAATCCTGATAAAGTTCTTTGGCACTTCAGATGGTGTTATTAAAAACTAACCAACCTGCCCATACCTCTAACAAAACTCTGTTAATGGGTGATCTTCCAAAGCTGGAAGCATCATTAACATGGCTGTTTTAATTGCTTCCAAATTAGTTGCGTTCTTTCAGAAAGGCCTACACAGCTGTCTTTGTACAATAAAGGTCAAATAATAACTGAATTATTGAATTGCAGTAAGAAGGTATTAAAATACGTAGAATACCCTGCCCTTGTGTCCCATGTAGTCAACCTCTGTTGTATCTTTTCAAAGCCAAAAGGAAAAAAACAATCCAATAACAGATAAAAGAACTGGGCAGAGGAATTTGGGCAGGAGAAGGAAATCCTTTGTTGGAAAAACCATCTTAGTCAGGGTGGGAGGTGTATGATGCGATGGTTGGACTAGGCAAGGAGCATTTGCCTTCTGCTTCCAAGGTCCTTGGCTCTGCCCAATTCTTCAACTGTATATGAAACTGACTTTAGTTTGTTTTCATTTTTTTCTCCCTTCTACCAGGTCACTTGGCTCTTATTAAGATACCTAATTTATACTGGCAGAGGGGAGATGGAGATGAGATGTGAGAAAGAAATTCTTTGGTGTGAGGGTGGTGAGACAGTGTCCCAGGTTGGCCAGAGAAGCTGTGGCTTCTCCGCCCTGGAAGTGTTGAAGGCCAGGTTGGATGAGGCTTTGAGCAACCTGGTCTAGTGGAAGGTGTCCCTGCTGCTGGCAGGGGGGGTGGGACTGGATGATCTTTAAGGTCCCTCCCAACCCAAACCATTCTATGATTCTATCCCTATAACAAAGCAGGATCCTAACTACTACTAGGTTTCTCTGTGCAGGTGAGTGTGCTTTGGTGTGAGTGTACATCTCTGTGGAAGAACATGGAGATAGTCTGAAGTATCCCAGTGCACCCAGAGGAATGGTCTCATATGTGAAATGCCAGCTCTTTAAGAGTGGGACAGTCTGTCTGTCTCACACTTGTGTAGAAGTTGGCTGGGTCTCAGCACCATCGTAACAACAATAGGACGTGAAGAGTCTCATCTGCAGGAGGTGGAGATAAGCCCTGGGGATCCCTGTGCCTCTGTTCTGATGCTCAGGAGTAAAACAAGATGTTTCCTTCCGTGTGAAGCCCTGTGAGGAGGACATGGGGCAAGGTGGACCTGCTGCCTGCTCGGCTCCTGTAAGCCTTTTAAAAAGGTGCCAACACGAAAACCACGCAGAACAGATAAGCTAGCATAAACTATAAATATCATTTGCGTAGATGCATTTAAAAATAGTTGGAAGTGATTCATCACCAGGCAGTTTTTATAACTATGGGTAACATGATGTAGGAAAACAATAGTTTGACTGATAGTTTCAACTTACTTTTCCAATGATTAGTCATATTCTGGTTTTGAGCCACTTCACTTTTTGGCCAACTCTTTTACAGTTCCTACCTGTTTAATATCTCAATCCGTTTGCTTCAGTCGCTTTTCTTTAAGACTTCTAAAATATCTATGTTAATTATTAAAAAGTAATTGGATACTACCTAAGCTGTGCTAGTATGAATTTGTTTTAAAAGTAGAAGTCTCAGGCAGGAGGAAAATTAGTATTAAACTAAACTCTTAGTGTAAAGAAGAAGTGTTGTTTGTGTTGTAGTGGAAACAAGGAGGAAGGAATGTGCTCGCTTTCAATTACAAGGGAAAACCTTGTATTTTAATTGATGGAGTGGATAACGAAAGATTTATGTGCCTATCATTTCATCTATTAAAACTTGCTCAGAGTATAATAATACCAATTTAAACTCATTCAATTGCCTCTTGCTGAAAAACATCTATGGCAGTAATAAACTCCAGGAATTAGATGCATGAAAAAATTCCATTTTTGGAGAGAATTTGGAGTTCTGGATTGCCATCCAACTCACAGCAGAGATGTTGGGAAGCACTGAGTAGATCTGTAAATGTAAATCACAAATAATGCTTGTGGTGGCTGAATGTAAAAAGGTAGAAAACCAAAATGGGTGAAAGAGTAAGAAGAGCTGAGCAATAGTAGAGCTTAAGTGTGAACAGGCGTTAAAATACCATTTATCCAGCCTTGATTTTGTTATTATAAATAATGCTTGTGGTGGCTGAATGTAAAAAGGCAGAAAACCAAAATGGGTGAAAGAGCAATAGTAGAGCTTCAGTGTGAGCAGGCATTAAAATACCATTTATCCGGCCTTGATTTCGTTGTTATGAGTTTCTAATAACTTCATGTGAAAGTTTGCCTTTCTGTCCCATGTAATTCCTTCCCCTTTGTGCCTTCTACTTGCATTAGCATCTGTGGGGAGGGGGTTGGTCCATGACCTCCAGAGGTCCCTTCCAACCTCAACCAGTCTGTGATTGTGAGGGAGCTGGTTTTATGTGATTTGTTTCTGAAATAAACCACAAATCATTTATACATCAATGGATTTCTACCCCATTCTATTCATCTAGGTATTTCTGAACATCTCATTCTAGAAGAATCACTATTTGTGTATGAAGATCTCCACAGGACTGGTGTCCTGCTCAGAAATCATTTGTTTATTGCTATTTATTATTCTCTTGCTTGACGTGTGAAATCCCAGCACTAACTGAGTGGCAAAGTCACAAACGCTGCCGCTGGTGAAAGAGATTGTTGGGCTTTTCTCGGTGGTGATTTTTATATTTGTTTGTTTGTTCTAGGTCTGTTTTTCTTTTTTTTCCTTTAAATATAATCAGTTTCAAGGAAAGATCAAAGAGAAGTAGATAGGTCACCCAGGAAAAAGTCCTCGTGAAGAGAACCGTCATTTCCAGAACAGTGTGGGAGATGGAGACCCACCTTTCGTTAGCATTACTAGCACATTGGATTGTACCTCTCCTGGTTTTCCTATAAGAATCTCAAGAAAACATCAGCTAAATGTCAAAGTTCGTTTCCATTTATAAACAGAACTAATTACATTCAGAAGATCTAGGTCAGTTTTCATCCGCCTGAAGAGCAGCGCTGGAGTAGTGCCCTGTTATATTTGTTTTGAGAACGTGCCCTGCGTATTGCACGCAGGAATTTGTACGTTTCTGGGGATAATCTCTCCAGATATCAAGCTTAACGGTATTTTAAAGCTGCTGACAACAAAAGCAAAGCTACTTCGTGTCCTGTTTCCTCCTCGCTGGGAGGTGGTGGGGTTGAGCTGGAGGTGCCAGGCTGCCTCCTCTGTTTACTGTCTGTCTAAATGAACTTTCCCCCAGCTCTCTTAAAAGTTCCTTCTGGTTTGGGAAGTGGCTCGCTCTTGCCAGGGAATGTTTTGGTTTGGTTTTTTTTTTTTTTGCAAGGCTGGACTATGCTTAAGGACTCTTATTATGTAACAGAGATAATGCTTATTTGGAATTATCACAAATTATGATGGGTAACATCTACGAAACGCTTGTCTAGAGCAAGTTAAAATGTCATGTGAAGAAGCTGAGAAGTAAACAAGCTCTTGTTACCTTGATCAAATATGTTTCCGAATACAGCGAGAGTTTTATATTTAGCTTTCTCTCCTCTTAGTGTGTAATCTGCTCTTGGAGCTTTTTATAAGTAGACTTTCCGAAGATCTGGAACAGCTACTGCCCTTCTTTGCCAGTAATTTCAAAGTCAAATATCAAAAGTAGTAGGTAATGGAAGACGCGCTTTTGTCTGAGTGTGAAGGAAATTCAAACGCGTTGTAAGGGTGGAGCAAGCGATAGCACCTTTTTGGCAAGAGATTCCTTCTTACTGTCACACACTGTTCCTTTATGGGAACCACAGTTCCTCTGGAAACAAAAGGAGTTTCCAGACTTCTACTGATTTCACTTAAATATAAGGAGATAGTTCCTCCAGGAAGCCAGTTTAGCCGGCGGTCTCACTCGCCTCCTCACCCCTAGCTCAAGCCAAGCTCTTACAAATAACTGTCCCCTATGCATCAAACAATATAGATCTTGTTTTCTTGCATTTTCTGAGATGCAAGATGGGGCTCGTTAGCAGAACCTCCGGTAAATGTAAGCTCTGCTCTGAGTTTGTCTCTGTGCTTGGGTTTTGGTACAGAATTTGCTCAGTTTGCAGTCTGCTCTTCATGTGGGCATGTCCCTCTGTGGACAACGCTTGGCTTTAGGTGCCCAAACAGAGAGGGTGCAGGGCTCTCTGACCCCAAATCTAGACAGCAGGTTATTACAGTTTCAAGTTGCTCAAGCTTTTTTCGTGTAATAAGTTGCCTTTGACATTTGTTGCACGCTATCTTCTCTGCAGCTTCTGTTTTTTTCTCCTTTGTTGCTAAATGGTGGGGCTGAGCAGATTAGGAAATGGATTTCCTCCCTCAAGAGACCGAGTAACTGTATGTTTTGGTGCTTAGTTTCACCTCCCTGGGACTACACTAGTTGTAAAGCCTGTGAATCTATATTGGACAGTCTGAAACAACTTCTGATAGGCAATCATGGCTTTGGTGATCGAATTGATTCTCTGCTGTGACCTATTACAGAAGTTGTTGGGTTACAAATCGGCATTAGCGATCACGTAAAGCATGGGTGCAGAGAAGGAACCCTTTTGGTTGGTGAATTAGAGGTACAGGGGAGAAGAAAATTTACTGTAGTCTTGGAGTCTAGCATGCCAGGTTTACTTTAATCCATATTATCTCTTATGGGTGTCTTTTTGCTGAAATATATGTACAGTTCCTTCTTGTAAACTGGGAGCCTGTATCCGTCATTAATGGCTGGAAAGTTCCAGGGCCTCATTTCTCACTTCTTGGGGTTTCATGCTAATGCTGCTTGCCTAAAAGCCAAGGCCAAGGAAGATAGAATTTCACTTGATCTAGGAAATGGCTCGTAACTAGCTGAAAGATGATTCCTCTTGATTTCATGGATAGAGCAGGAGTCTTGTTTCCTATCTTCCAAGAACAGATATCGGTGAAAATGCATTCCCAAGCCCATGGGTAACAATGCTTGCTGGGTTTTAAAGTGATGGTTGACTTTTTAAAATGGAAAATTAAGATGATAGCTACAAAGCACCACCCTTAAAGGCAAGATTATACAAAAATATTCCAGCCTGAGCCTGGCAAGTTCTCCCTTTGCAGAGCTCCTCTGAAGTCAGCTGCACTAGGGAAGAGGCTCAGGAAAGCTCCTCTCCTTGTTACTGTCTGCAAAACCAGTTTGGGAATAGGTGTGTTGGAAAAGATCTGCTGTGTGTGTGTGTTCTGCTGACCCGTGCAGCAGCGTGGCCTTGAATCACAGTGGCTTAAGTGGAGATTATTGCTGATTAAGTCTGAACGTCGCGAGGACCTGAGCGTATAGGCAGGACCAAGCGACACGTGGCTGTTCCCCAGCATCAAAGCATATCCATGAGGATGGATGTTGTAGTTTATAATGCTGCTGTGACTTCTCTACACGTACGTTACTACAGTGTTTGTGAAACCTGAAGAAGTAAGTGTAGGAAAGGTACTTTGCATTTTTTCTGGAGTTCAGTGCTTTGCCAACCCATGAGGCTGAAAAACCCCTGACTGCAAATGTGGAAATTCATTACTTAAGGGAGAGGCCAGTGTGAATAGATACCTGTTCTCTTTTTGCTTTTGAATTGTGAATGCTTTCAAGCTACTGCTTGCAATGATGAGGGACATTTTATTTTATTTTATTTTATTTTATTTTATTTTGCTTTACTTTACTTTACTTTACTTTATTTTACTTTACTTTTATTTTACTTTACTTTTATTTTACTTTACTTTTATTTTACTTTACTTTTATTTTACTTTACTTTTATTTTACTTTACTTTTATTTTACTTTACTTTTATTTTACTTTACTTTTATTTTACTTTACTTTTATTTTACTTTACTTTTATTTTACTTTTATTTGGTTTTGAAACTCAAAAGCTGAGTCCTTCTACGACTTTGATTTCAAAACGCTATAACTTGAAGAAAACATGAAATATCACAAGACAGAGCACAAGAGCTGGTAATACTGTGCACATCATTTTATATGGTTGTAGTGGATTGGTGCCATTTATACCAGTGTAATTTGGCAAGTGTAGGGGAATAAAAAAAAAAAAACCCAAAAGACATAGTTCTGGCTACAGGATCAAAGGGTTTGATGCAATGGCATTGCATGTGCTTGACTTTATGTTTTAATAAAGTTGTATATAAAGATAATGTAGAAAGAACAGTGTAATAAAGAGTTGTGGTGGTTGATCCTTCTGCTCTTTTATCTTTTAATTAAAGCTGGCCTTTGCCGGAGTTTGACCCAAGTCAGATCCGACTGATTGTGTATCAGGACTGCGAGAGAAGAGGACGGAATGTCTTATTTGACTCCAGTGCTAAAAGAAAAATAGAAGATGTTTCGGTGTCGGTGAGTATTTTACTAATTTACATGCTTATAGTCTATGTTTTTTTTTAATGGCAAGTTAAATCACAAACGTTCTGGTTTATGCACATTAACGTTTCGATGTTGGTTGTATGCAGGGCTATATTTAAATACCTGTTCAGTTGCAAATTATTCAGGCTTCAGTGATTTTGCTCTTAACAGCTTTAAATACTATAGTGATCTCTTTATTGCTGGGCTTGTCTGCTTTCTGCTCTTGCAGAGAGAAAGATTCTTCCTGGGGCTTCAGCTGGGGGGCTGAGGCATAAACTGGTATTTAGGGATGTGCTATTAGGCCACGGTGGGATCTTCATTCTTAAATTAATGAGAAGGTCCTCCCAGTCCATCTCATGTTCTCCTGTGTGGTTAGCTTTTGCCAATCATTGTTTCTATGCTTTACTGACAGGTTTTTTTTCCACACTAAGTTACTTGAAAACTTTTCCTCTGTTTTTCTTTTTGGCATGGTCTGCATGGTAATCTATTAATTGAAACTATAATAGATGCAGTCAGATGAGGATCCTTCCTTCTGAGGGCTCTGGCCAGAAGATTAATTTCTAGCCACAGTGCTATTATAAGTCATTGTGTGAGGTTGGACAACTTATTTCATTGCTTTGAACTTCACCATCTCTAACAACATTTGCAAACCATTTTAAGTTCTGCAAACAGCAAGCGCTGTGTGGACTGAAATTTATGATCCCAATTGCTTTTACCCTTAGGACCTACTCAGTTCTGTAAGCAGGAGTACACAAAATAGTGTGTTACCCCCAAGCCCTGGTTTTCATGTTGGGTATTGGAGTAGAGCCAGAAGATTCTTCATCCAGCTTTGGAAACTCTTCCAGCCTAATGCTGAATGCTGCCAGCCTGATGCTTCTCATCCTGGTCCTGAGTGCTTCCTACATGTCCACATTCCCTGACCTCTGGGAGACAGTTTGTGTCTCATCAGGCACCAACTTCCAGGCATCTCCATCGCTTACTCTTAGTGCTTTTAGAGCCATGAATCAAGACCCCAATTTCCTAGTTGTTTTTTGAGAATTTGTGAAGTAAAGCAAGTTTCACAAATGTTGAACAAAATACATCTTTCTTTTTAATTTTAACTTACAAGAATGGCTTTATAATTTATAAATTCCTGTTCTTCTAGGTGTTCTTGCCAGGAAAACAGGTTTTTAAAGACAAGAGATCTTTATAAGTGGTTTATTGGTACGAGTTGCTGGCTCTGCTTATTACTATTACTTTATTAATTATAAAATATTACTTCATTAATAAAAAAGACACACAGTATAAATCCTCATGCCATATTTCAACTGATTTCTTGAAAGCCTAAAACCTCTTTAAGATGGATCTGTACTTGCACAGTGAACTTGCAGACTTCACTGTTTTGGTTTATTTCAGAAAGATCATTGACTGTGGCAGCTCAATAGCAACAGAAAAAAATGGCTGATAATGACACTAATATGGTTCCATATTAACCTCTCCTTTATTTTTCTTTGCTAAGGGGGAGGGAAATAGCTGTATTCACCATCTCTATGAAATAAGTACATGAGACTGGTGGAGGAAGACTGTTCCCAGGGTGTTTGAAATGCCCGGTACTAATCTCTAGTAACTTGATATATTTCTTCTTTTTTTTTTTTTTTTTTTTTGTGGTATTAGGAGACTTTGAAAGAGAATTTATTCAAACATTTACTTGCTATGATATCTGCCTTCTGCAGCACTCAGATAATGTCACGTCAGGCAAAATTTTCCTCGTAAAAACCAAACTTTGCAATAACAGAAGCATTGTGCAGGTAAAAACGTGCCGAAGAGCCCTCGCTGGGCTTGCTGCGAGCTCAGTACAGGCTTGTACAGTCAGCAGTACGTACTGGCCACTTGCAAGGAGTTGCATTGTTTATTTTCCTCGCTCTTTATCATGATTTTCATTAACAAAGACACACCCTGCCTATACAAAGCCAGATCTTGGCTCTAAGCACATTCCAAGGCACTCTTGCCCTTTTGCAGCAAGATGTGTGTGGGCTGGGCACTCTCCCTGCTGAAAGGGTATCTGTTCACCACCCCACAAAAGCCAACGCTTCTGCATCTCTCTTCCCCCCCCATTTCCTAACGTGATTTATACCTCTGGATTTACAAATAACACGAGGGGGGAGATTTGCAAGAGAGCCTAGCAGTGGCCAGACTGTTCTGGTTCAAGTCTAATCAGTCTTAATGCAGAGAACCGAGAGGGTTTCAGTTTGCTTGATGTTGCTGTGATCTTCAGTTCCTATTTTCTGTTGCTTCTGAGACGTGAAAGCAATTATAATTTAAGAGTTGTATGCCTGCAGCAAGGTGAGATACACTTTGCTCTATTTTATGTATCTAATCTTTACATATGTCAAGAGTTGTGTGTGGTGGATCAAGGCTGAACATGGCTCAGTCCTTTGAATTCTATAAGAGAAGGTAGGGTTATAAAATTTAGGGACATCAGAGCAAACTTTTCCAGACACAGATGTTTCAAGAAATAAAACACTAAGCTCCAACTTTTTGATGAGTGAAAACTGCAGAGTTTGTGCTCACACCAAGCTGGGCTCTAATTATTAAAGCATTACTAGGTTCTTATTATCCATGAGGGAAATGTGACTATAACACAAATAAGGATTTAGTGTTTTCATTGGATAGTAAATCAGCCTCTTCCTGTCTTCAATAAAGCTAAATATTAGGTAGACAAAAATTTGGGGAGGGTATTGCAGAGAGGCAGACAGAAGGCAGCTGAGAGTTTGCAGTTTGGCCATTACAATGTTTGAATTGTGCAGGAGAAGTGGTGTTTTCCCCGGGTCCTGCTAGAGTTAATCTTGGCGAGCGAAGCCGAGCAGCAGTCTGGTGACTGGGAGGGCTGGCGGCCACCGCAGAGGGAATGTTGGCCGAAGGCTGTGCCAGGCATTTCCACCAAGGCTGGGCAGAGATCCGCCTTAGGCAGCTGTGGGTGCTTGGCATGGGGGGAGGCAGAGAGATCCCCTTTGTGAGTCCTATACCTTTTTTGGTGCTATAGCAGGAGAGGTTCTTCCCCAGCTTTCCAGGGGATGGGCTATCGATCAGCTGGGCTCTGTAAGCAGAGCTGAAAGCTTGCTGCCTCGCCAGCATCAGAAAATTGGGTAACTCCCCTGTCTGAGAGTTCTGCCAGGATATCCCAGAAGAGAGTGGCTGCCCTTTCCAGCCCTGTGACACTAGGTCATGAGCAAAAGTATCAGAACAGGCATTTGCACATTGAGTGTACCTGGGCAGCGTGTGATACGAGAATTTACTAACACCTTTACCAAATAGCCTTGGTCTGCATCCAACCAACCATATCCCTTGGATTTTGGGGTATCAAAGTACTTCTACGGGCAAGCTCGTGGATCCATATGTCCTCTAGAGAGTTATTTCTGAGTTTGTTCCTCACACTAATAAGTGTCTCGTTTCTAATGAGACTCTTACTTGATTTGCAGCTGATAGTGTTACAACCTATGACTGATTTCCACTCGTACACCCATTTCTGTGCTTGTCTGCTCCTTTTCCTCTACCACCTCTTCACCTGCTTTCTGCTCAGGGGTACCACCAGCCCCTCTCACCTCTCTGTCTGGTGCTTTGTGGCTGCGTGACACCCTGCACACATCCACCCCGTTGGGTTGTCCTGAGTTTCCAAGCCAAGAGCCATGTGTCAGGACAGGTATACTCCTCCACGAGCTGGTTTGAATTTCAAATTGAGCACGACAAGCAGCTCCTTTTCCTTTTTTAAGGTGCAAAGGCCAGGTGGCCTGGTCAGTTCTGAGCTTTCAGCCTTGGCTCTGCCTTTCCTGACCCCTGTGTGCTTGACTTCTCAACCTTGACGCTGCCTTCACGCCAACCTTACGCGAAGGCTGCGTTGTGTTTTATTTTGCTCCTGCTGTTTGGTGCGCGGCACATGAGTTACGTCAATATCAATGTCAATGTGCAAAGGGCAGCTGAAGTATGAGGAGTTTTCCTTCAAGGGCCAGCAGTTGGCTGGGATAAGGATGCCACAGAACTGGTGCCACGAGGGAAAAATGGGGAGGAAACCACAGAAGAAGCTGGGAAGGGGAACTTTGCATCAGGGCTTTCCTCCGAGCAGGCTGATGTTGCCCACTGGTGACTTGTGACAAGACAGCAGTTACCATTTGGGATTTGAGTGAAGAGAGGTGCTGATGGACATGTGAGAAGCTACAAGATTTCCTAAGTCTAAAGATCAGCCTAAAAGAAGGTGTGGAGTCCAGGGAGGAAGAAGAGGTGTCAAGGGACCATGAGGAAGAGGAGGGAGGAAGGAAAGCAAGAGCCAAGCTGTGCACCCTGTGCTGAGCAGGGATCTAGAGTTTGGCTGGTTTGACTGGGAAGGGGGAAAGACAAGGAATTGGAGAAGGGCATTGGCTTGTTCCCAGGACCCAGAGGCAGAAGAGGATTTTCAGAGGCAGGATGTATTTTAGTTTTTTGAAGAAAAGAAAGAGAAATAGTGGCCCAGAGTGCAGAATTTGAAATCTCGAGGTGCACAGTAGACTTGGAGATTTTTTGGGGGGGGGGCGGTGTGAAAAGTTCACTTTTGCCATGTAACCTTATTGTCTTTGGGATAATTTAACTGGAAGGTCGTACGATATTTGAGCTCCTACTGCAGCAATTTCTTTCACTCCAAATGTCATATTTATCCCAAAGTAACAAACCAGCACGCTGTTTCAAACAAGCCAGGATTAGCCACGTGTTCTAATACACTTCAGCACTGGATAAATGTTGAACAGCAAATTGCTTTGAGGGATTAGTAATTGGATAGTGAGCCTTTTGCTTTGAGGTGAGTTGTGGGAAATGGAGACTCTGGTCTCTGTCTGGATCTCAGTGGACAGGTTTCCAGTGAGCCAGGCTGAGCTGACAGATAAAGCACAGAGACCCAGTCCCACCTTCTCAGCTCTGTTTATTCTCTCTAAACAGAAACAGGAGAATGCTAGTGGAGTAGGGGAGCGTGGGGTTGTCTTTACTTCTTTCACTGACCTCTGAGTAATAGAGGAACTTGACAACTCTGGAAGTAAAGGGATGATGTCGCCCTTGACAGCTGTGTTTGAAGAAAGATACCTGGATTTTTACAGCAGCACTTGAAGGGAAAGAATGAATGCCTGCTCAGGTTGCTTTCATGTCCTAGGTGGATGCATAGATTTAATTACACATTCAGATCAACACCTCTTAATAAAGCAAAAGAGTTAATTTATCTCTTTTGGAATAATTTTTCAGCTTTGCTGAAAAACCTGTTTTAGAAATGAGGTACAGAGCTCTTAAAGAGTGGCAGTTTTGCTTGGAAATACAGATTTCTCTGTCACTACCACCACAGTGGTATGTGAGCACCTGCTGCCGCAGAGAGGTAAGAAAAGAGCAAAGCATAGGCTGACATTTCTCTTTCCTTCTGCCACTCGCAGCCCTAACCCACATGCACACACTCTGGGTTCAGTTCAACACACCAACAAGGCTCCTTTCAACTTTCTTATTATCCCCAAAACAAAACTTGCCCAGCAGATATTCCTCTTCTTGTGCACAGCACTGGGCATGTTCTTTCCACTTACTGAAGAATTTATAGACCTTGTGGCAAAGAGTTAAAGGTCTTTGCTGATAAAGGTGAAGAAAAGAGATTCCAGAAGCAGAACTGTAGAAGAAAACTACTTTGTACCCTGCCATACTGGGAAGACATTTTACTCGAAGTTACCTTCAGTACCACCTGATAGATCTCCAGGACTTTTCAGCAAATGATGACCTCTAATGTAAGAACTGTGACTGCCAGGAAATCTTTGGAGCTGGGTGGTATCTGCAGCGAGTTGGCAGAGGAAGAACAAAGAGTGTGACCACAGCAGGGAGAGCAGCATGGCAGCTGCCCGAGGGAGGCATCCTTCCAGCAGATCTTCTGCTCTCCAGCAAAAGTGAGGAGGAATCCAGCAGCACTTTGCCTAGGGATCTCATTTGTTGTAAGGATGATTATTTGGAAAGAAAATCCACAGCTTTGTAACTTTCCCTTGTGCAGTTCTTAAATAATTAGGTTACTTTTTTTTTTAATTTTTGTAAACCTGGCTTGAATATCTTTGGAATATTATAGTGGAATGTGAGTAATCCCAGTCCTTTGATGCACAGTATCTTGAGATTTGTAGCATTTAAAATTTCATTGACATTTGGAGTCAGAAACTGCAAAGGAGAGGGGGCATTGCAGGTCCTGGATCTCATTGTCCAACAGGTCATTCTTAAGCACAAGCTAAGTTTGTAAAAGAGCAAACACCAAAATTTGTCAGTGATCTGCATTTTAGGAGGGATTTTACTGTTCACAAGGTTCTGAAAAGTGGTATTTGAAAGATCCTGACCTCCTTTACAGACTCCTCGCAGGAGTCTTGGTTCATTAAACTCCACTGCGAAGACCAAACAGCCGTTTTCCTGGTTTGCTATTTAAATTAAGCAACTATTACTTCAAGATACCAGACTCCCCAGTGGATCTGGGGAAAGCTGCTGTGCAGAAAAATGCAGTGATAATGAGAAGAAATGATTTAAAAGTAAGTCATTTGCAAACTTAGCCTATTTTTTTCTTTTTTTAATGCACAGAAATTATTTTTTTTTCCACCTGGTTTTGCAGTCTCTAGGAAGCTTGGTTCTAATTGTAACTTTTCAGAAGGAACTTTCAACATCTGATGGAAAATGACAAGCTGAAATGTGGTTTGCCTGCAAAAGCTTCTGTAACCCTGTGGATTTTATGTGGTTTTTATCACATGATGCTTGCCTAGCCTAGGACATTGTTGTTTGTGTCAGAGATAAAATGCAATTCTAGTTCACGAGTTCCTACTGAAGTCATATGATGATCATTCACATGTTCCAGCCATTGTGTACTGTGCTCAAGCCACAGATACCAGCCGTTAGCAAATCGACGTATTGCATGAATCCAACGTACTCGCCGCGATGTCGTAACGAGAGGATCCTACTATGGGAGGCTCTATATGTCGGTAAAGCACAGGACTCAGAGGCTGGTGAAGGTTTTCCTTCCCCTCTGCTGCTGAATTACTGATTTGGCTGCACATTTTTCCTCAAGGCTTTCTGTGGCAGCAGCTCTCTAATGGGAGCAGCGGTGCCGACTGCAGCTCGATCATCCCTGACATTTTCTGCTGTTTTGCTAAATCTTAACCCACAGTTAGGGCCAAATAAAAGTCACTTGTCCTTAACTGGGGGTCATATTTAGAAAAAAAATTAAAATAAAATAAAAAAAGGTAACCTGTAGAGCCTTCCCATCTTGTCCCTCATTAAAATCCCTCCACAGCAGGATGGGCAGGTGGGTTTTTTTGTGCAGTCGTTGCTGATTCTTGAGCAGAGTCGTGAATTTACCCCCCCTGTGCCTTGAGTATTTCACACTTTTCTTTATCCCTTTTCCTTTTGTTCCATTAAAGATTGAGATATACTTACATTTTTGAATGGAGAGGGAACTTGTGATGCAGACCTATGTATCCAGAGATGAAACTATGACCTATAACAGCATTTCTGTATTGCCATCTCTCCCTTGAACCTTGCTTCCAGCAGGCTTTGCTCTTACTGGTTTGGTGATTATATAGGAAATGTTAATTAAGAAAGTCTTAGGGCAAAGTTAGTATGGAATTTTGAGCAGCATAGACTATTTCTGTCACCTAGTGCTGCCCACTAGCAAGTGTAAATAATGCCAAACTTAGGTGGGTGTGTTGAAGTGTAATGAAGAGATGAAAACCACATTGAGATCTTTAGGTGAAGAGGGTTGTGTCTAATGCTGGCGTCCATGGCATTAACTAACGTGGATGCTGCTTCTGCTTGGGATGCTGAGATTTGCAGGGAAAATTACAAATGTTTTAAAATAGTGAATGAAACTGTAGTAGAGCATCTCCTGTGCCAGTGATTGATAATCGTGTGTGTGTGTAGAGGGAGCACAGATCCCACCAGCCTGTGTGTCAGTTCCAGCTCCATCTGAGCCCTCCTAACTCCCTTTTTTGCTGTGCCTTCTATCTAATCTAATAGAATCTAATAAAAATCACCCCTTGGACCATTTCTCCATCGTTTTGGGAAACTTTTCTGGCTTCTCTGTAACACTAACAGTGTTTTTTCAGCTTTGTCCATTTTCAGCCTCACAATTCCCTTCTCTGAAAGCGAGAGGAACGTGTCACCTCTGTGCCACTTTTAAAAACAACCAGGGGACTTAGACACAGCTAGGGAGAGATCTATAAAATAGTATCTTTTCACTCCACTTGTAACATGAATCTCTCCTGAATTCTGTGTTGTTGTTCTTGCCTGATTATTCCTAATCTGTGTGTTTTCCTGTACATTGTGAACTGCTCCTTGTCATGATCTGGCTGGCATCGTCACTGTGCCCATCACGCTGCTGTGTCACCTCTGCCCCAGTGGGCACAGAGAGCAAGATGAAGACAGCTGGAGCCTATTGTTGCCATCCTTCCTTTAAATGCTTTGGTACCATCCTTTCTCCTAATCCTGGGTCTAAAAAAGTCATTTGTAAAGCTTCAGAGACAGATGGCTACTTAGGAAAATGAAGTTGGAGTGATCTGTTAGCTCCTGGTTAATTGGGAGTAAACCAGCTCAGCTTTCTTTCATGCAGCCAGGCTGCAAGAGTCACTAATAAATACTCTGTTAACTGTTTTCCTGGGACATAAGCCTTTCAGCTGTTAAATATCTTCCCTAAACAGATAAGTACAGCGCTGCTAAACATTGATTTCAGGTCATGGGGTCTTATCGTGTCGCATTTGTTGTATTTCAGAAACTCTGCAGCGATGCTCAGGTGAGAGTTTTTGGGAAATGTTGCCAACTGAAGCCTGGAGGAGACAGTTCTTCTTCCTTGGACAGTTCAATCAACTCATCCTCCTCCTTCTCAGATCCAAAAGAACAATGCCCAAAGTACCAAGTGAGTCACTCTCTCTTTTTTTTTTTTTTTAATAACCCATGTCAAATACTAACGGCAGGTGAGGTCCTGAATGTTTTGCAATGCTTGAAATTAGAGGCTGGTGGTGGAGAGCAGTTTTCAATCCCAATCAGACTTTGGTTCTGACTCAGTAACGTTTAATTCTGTAGCACTGGGTTTGAAAAAGTCTAAACTCAACCAGCTGGTTCTCTTGGGCTGTGTCTTGAATGGCAGCGATTTCTCCAGGGCATTTGTTCTGTCTTATGACCCGGGTGATAACACTTGTTGGGTACGATCAGACTCGGTGCAAATATCTTATCTTGGTATAGATGAGGTGGTTTATTTAACTTTATTGCTACATGCCAGGGAAATAACAGAGAAACACACTATCTGTAGGGATAGTCTGTGCAACAGCTTTATAACAAGGGATTCAGTGCGCTTGAGTTACATTTTACTTAAGAGATTTTGGCTGTGAGAGTAGCTAGAGTCATCTGACACGGATATATTTCTGTCATCTCTCCTTCCATGGATCACAAGTGTTTTATATTAAGCCACCCTAAAATAGAACTAAGCCCTTCCACTCTTTGTAATGAAGTAATTGTGTGTTTGAGGGAAGCTGCTATCTCCACAACCTCGTCTGAAGTACAGTACTACTGATGTCTTAATCTACCCTCGATATAAATGAAGAACCTTTCAGTGCTGGCTTTCCCACTGTCACGTTAGCTCTTGCTATATTTGGCAAGCTGCGTATTCTTGTTTTCTCTTGCTCATCACACTCTTTTCCACAGCTTTAGTAAGGTGGCTGAAGATCTGTTTTCCATTCCTCCCTTTCCTGGAAGGGCATTTAACTGCGGTTACGAAAGGAAGAGACATTTCTGTCAGCAGCTTCCTTCCAGCACAAAATAACCTCCTTCATGCATTGTGTGACCAAGAAAAATGATGCCCCCCACTATCCAAAAATTGTCTCTCCTACTGGGCAGGCTCTGTGCAAACAATGGTCAACGTTATTAAAGGAAATTAATTTTAGTGGTTGGCATGACAGTGTATTTTAAAGCTGTGGAAAGTTTTCCCTTTTAAGTCCCCATTTCCTCACACGTATCATCGAATCCCAGACTGGTTTGGGTTGGAAGGGACCTTAAAGCTCATCCAGTCCCAACCCCCCTGCCAGCAGCAGGGACACCTTCCACTAGACCAGGTTGCTCAAAGCCTCATCCAACCTGGCCTTGAACACTTCCAGGGAGGAGCAGCCACAACTTCTCTGGCCAACCTGGGCCAGTGTCTGACCACCCTCACAGTGAAGAACTTCTTCCTAATATTGTTTAGACAAAAATCTTACTGAGTTGAACTGAACTGATGTGTGGCTGTGTGACAGCTCAGAAAGTGTGCAAGAAACTTTCAAGTTGGTCTTCCACAGTGTATTTGTGGTAAACTGTCCACTGTGTTCCTCATATCCCAGCAAGTGAGCAGAGAGCCATAAACTCAAGAGTTCTTTACTGCACAATATCATCTTGTCTCGTGTATGCAGAAGGGCCAGAGTAAGTTTGTCCAGACATCAGCCAGCCTGGCATTTCCTATCTTCTAACTGCTGTGTCTGGTAACCTCAGAAGTCACTGAATGTGTTTGCAGTATTTTTAAGTTCTTTTGTTTGGTGGGTTTTTTTTGGTTTTTTCAGGCTATAAAATGGAAATCCAAATAATACAATACTATAGGACTTTTAAATAATTCTTTCTTTCCTTGTTTAAATACACTTTTGACTATCTAAGAACAACTTTAATTGCAAAGTGAAATAAATACAGGATTTTGTTCCAGGCTTCCATATTTTTAATTATGTCCTATCCAGATCCCTCACAAATGTGATTTAGAATCCATTAAGATGGAGCTGAATATGGTTCTGAGCTTGCCTACAATTGTTTGCACATTACGACTCTGGTGTTACCTCTGTTCCTGCTTGTCAGTGTAGTCAGGGCTGAAAGTCTTTCCTCTGTTGCTCACAACATTTATTTCTGTACTGTGTTTTTAATTGATATAAGTACTTAGTTATTGATAGGACAATATGTGCAGTGAACGCTGTAAAGGTGTTCAGAAATGTCATTCCCAAAGGATGCAAATTTTATTACCTCTAATATGCTAATGTGCAATAACAAACACTTGTGGGTATTTCTGATCAGTTTTTATGTGAGCTTGTAAATATGACCCAGGGAACTGGTTTGTGTCCAAGCTGTCAGTGCCGGAGGTTGTGCCCTTTTTTTTTTGCCAGATGCTCCTTGGCTACTTTTTGTTTGAGTTTTTAATATTTAACCCCTTTCCTCAGTTGATTGCACTCTACTTTGGTCTTGAGCGACCTTTTATTTTGCAGCATTAAAGGCCCAAAGAGTTGAGCTGTAGCAGCGTTTCCATATTAAATGTGTTAAACATGGACATCTTCTGTTGTTCATGGTAAAGTTATTAAGCATAGACTGAAACAGGCCACGGGTGCATCTTATCATGCTCTTTGCCTTCAGCATCGCTTGTCTCTGTCTTTCAGAGGAAAGGCAAACCCCTGTAATTAAATTTGAGTGCAGCTGATTGTCACTTGCTTTTTTTAAATGTCGTTGCTTGACAAAGAAAGTCTTTATCTTATAAAGTATTTTTCTTCAGCTTTACAATTAGATTTCCCCAGCAGCAGAGAGTCGAAACCAAAACCAACCATCAAGGCCTGGACATTTCTTCAGAAACGAGTCCTTCAATTGGAGATCATAGAATCATAGAATGGTTAGGATTGGAAGGGACCTTAAAGATCATCCAGTTCCAACCCCCCTGCCATCAGCAGGGACACCTTCCACTAGACCAGGTTGCTCAAAGCCTCATCTAGCCTGGCCTTAAACACTTCCAGGGAGGGGGCATCCACAACTTCCTTGGGCAACCTAGGAAGATCTGCAAGAGATGTAAAAATAACCATCATAACATTTGGCTGTAGTAATTTGCAGTGTTCTTACTTCAAGATTTCGTGATGCTGGCAGACCTGTCATTTCCTAGAGCCATTCACATCTATGTTTGTATTTCCTTGGAGCTGCTGGGTCATACTGACTGATTTTAAAGTCTAGTTTTTCCAGTACTGCCTACAGTGCTCCTAGGTGGTGTGATATGCTGGGAGGTAAAGATGGAAATTTCTCTGGAGACCCAGCTAATGATCAGCTTTTGCCCTGTCGTGTGAACATTAACAAACCTTGCAATCGTATCCTCATTTTTATAACCGCTGTTGCTACTTTTAGTCATCTCCTATCTTTCTTGGACTGGCAGATTCCAGAGCTTAATAGTAAGTCTGTTAAAGTGCCATCCTCTTAATTGAGAGTGCTTGAGAAGAGCTAAAAATTGAGAAGTGTTAGAAGTGTGTTGCCTTTTGGCTGATGAGCGTTTCCTTGTTCCTGCCCTTGTTCTGTGGGTTAGCCGAGCAGTCGTTTTCCTGTCGTCCCTTGCTGCTGGTAGGGATCCATGGTGTGGATGGACAGCCTGTCCTTGGTTGTGCTCTGAGCTCACTGTCTAATGCTGGACAAAATATTTAGATATATTCCAAGCCTGTGGAGGAATCTGGGTGACAATCCTGGTTGTTCAGAACTTGCTATATCTCTAGATCTCTTACCCATTTAGCATTTTCCAGACATAAGGTTATTTCTGTGGCTGATTTTAGGGATCTTTTGGGAGCATTACTCCAAGGAAGTGTTATTAGTTATCATGCACCTCAAAGGAAATGTGTTGCTCTCTTGCACAATACCAAAGTACCTCACCTATGAACTGCCTGAGGTCTGTGAGTACTCACAATATTTTAAATTATTCAGGGCAAGGCACAAACGGAGAGCCAGCACTAACATTCTGCTAGCCTAGAGATGAAACAACCCTGGATAAAGGGACAGTAATCTCTGTCATTGAAAGTATCCAAATAAGATGACTGTCAGCTGAGCCGTCGTCTCCAGTTGATTGCCCTGAGTAACACTTTAATTTTAGGTTTTTGTTTGCAGTGTTTGATCTAGCCTGTGATGCAGCAGAGTAACTTTCCTCCTTTGTATTTAGCCAGCATGCCTTCCAGCAAGCTCTCACCAACCCAGAAGCAGGAATTGCACAACTTCAGCCTGGCATTGTGATGCCACAGCTCTTTGCTTGGTGCCATGACAAGAGCACCCGGGAAAGATGCATCAAATATAAAATACCACCCGTGGATAAATGATGAATCAGTCTTTGTCAAGAAAGCACTGGTCCCACTTGGCTCCAGTGCACAGTCTGTAAAAGATCTCCAGTGAACTTGTGATTCTTCTTGTCATGCAGACACAAGGTTTAGGATTAATGCTGCTTGTTCAGTAAAGTGTGATATCCACTCTTAAAACTTTTTAAGAGTTTTGAATCTGCTTCTCCTCACCCTTATTGATGGGTTAGGTTTGTTGGATGAGTTTAGTAGTTTAGCTCACAGCCCATGTGAAGATCACTTTCTACACTAGCATTATCTTTATTGAACTTGGCATGTTCAATAATGCTAGAGCGAGATATTTTTCACGTTTCTCTTTTAAATAAAGAATATTTTCCTTAGTCGTATGTTGCCTTAGTAGAAGTTTGCTTCTAAAATGCTTAAAAATAAATGTTGGTGGGGTTTTTTTTGCAGGGTTCTCGGTGCTCCTCAGATGCTAACATGCTGGGAGAGATGATGTTTGGCTCTGTGGCCATGAGCTACAAGGGCTCCACATTGAAAATTCACCAGATCCGGTAAGATTAATTATTTTACTGCTGGTCTTTTCAGAAGACTTACTCCTTAGTTTTAGTCTATATAATCTGGAGGGTTGGGAAACAGAAAGCAAAGCCTGTCTTGGCACTGTGTTTCTGACTGAACATCTTCCTTTTTGTCCTCTAGCTCACCTCCTCAGCTCATGCTCAGCAAGGTTTTCACAGCTCGCACTGGAAGCAGCATCTACGGAAGCCTCAATACGTGAGTCCATTATAAATTGTATCTATTGTGTGTAAGCAGATGAATATAAGAACACAGAAGACTTTTTCTGGACCATCCAGATTCTTTCTCTAGAAAAATAACTTCTGATTTCCCTGATTTGATACATCCTGTCACTAGTGTCATCCCCTTTCCCTTGTGGTGTGTGCACCTCAGTTTGCTTTAAGCAAATGAATGAACTATTCCTTTAGTGCTGATATGGTGAAGCTTGATATTGTAAGGTACCAAAGTACCTGCAACCACCAAAGGAGAAGGGATGAGGACAGAACACTGGAGCTGAGGAATTCAGTCCAAGATGAAGAAGAAGTTTAGTTTTGTGTATGTTAGTTGACCCACCTGAGAGTGTGGCTTAGGCAATGAAAGCTTTTTCTGGTGGAAGCCTGTGTTCTTACCTCATCCATTGCATTGTCCCCTCCCTGGAAGTGTTCAAGGCCAGGTTGGATGAGGCTTTGAGCAACATGGTCTAGTGGAAGGTGTCCCTGCTGATGGCAGGGGGGTTGGAACTGGATGAGCTTTGAGATCCCTTCCAACCCAAACCATTCTATGATTCTATGATTTGGGCTATAATTCAGTAATGCCATATTCTACTGAAATGCAAATCACTGCTTTTGTTGTGTGTTTTATGGTTTTTTTATAGGTTGCAGGACAGTCTGGAGTTCATTAATCAAGACAGCAATACATTAAAGCCTGACCACAGCACAATTATGAATGGACTTCTTGGGAATATAGGTAATTACCAACAGAATTGGTTTCCTATTATCTTTAACTGAGTAATCATAGATTCTAGAATATGAAAGTCATCTAAATGGAATCAAATTAAAACAAAACAAATAAAACCCCAAACAAATCTGAAAGACAAAGATTTAACAGAAAATTAATATTAGTGGGGTTTGGAGGAGAATAAATCAGACAGTTCAAGGAATTAGCAGTGGTTCAACTTATACAGCTGTATATGTGTACAGAAAATGCATAATAGAAATATTTAGATATACTCAAGTTCAAATACAGAAAACATTGGAAAATAACAGTCTGTAGAACTTTCTAAGCAGCATATCTCAGATCAGGCAGGATTGACTCTGCCTGGCTCGGTTCCCCAGTTTTATTTTCATTAGTAATATTCACTCTGTTCTGTACTCTCGCCACCTGGGTACGTGTGGCTGCACGTTCTGTACTAGTCTAAGTTAACCCTGCGCAGTTCTGCTGGAGTTTTTGATCAGATCAGACAGAATATCTTCTTGTTCTCTCCTCTTTCTCTCTCTGTCTCTGACTGTGGAGGCTAAGCAGACTTGAAAAACCATCTGGCATCTTTGGTTCTCAGCCTGCATGGAAGAGCTGTGGGTGAAGGCTCCCTGAACATTAGATTATGGGAAGAGGGGAAGGTCTTGGCATTTCCCCATGGGAACAGTAGAGCTGATAATAAAGATACTGCACTTTAGGGCTTGGCTGTCCCATATAGCAGCCTGATGAGCTCTTCAGCACGTCCTCCCTTTCCCTTGGCTTAGATTGTTGACTTTTCAAGCAAATGTCTCTTGTAGTAGGTGGAATAAGGGGCTTTTTTTTTTTTTTTACATTAACTTTCCAGAATATTGCTGTATGTAAAATATACTTTTTTAGGGTTGGAAGCAAGGAGTGAATCTGATGATTTTGTTACTCTGACTGGGTTTCAGGCTTTGACATGGTCCTGATTCTTGTTGGGTGTGTTTACTCCTCTCCTTCACACTGACTTTGATAAGACTACACCTAAGCATGGGTTTAAATACTTTTCAGGCTGAAAAGCTGCATACTTCATTAAAATCATTCCCAATGGCCCATTTATAAGGGAAGCCAATTAAAGCTGTAAGAACCTATTATCTATTAAATCCTTCCTGAATTTACCAAGTCAGGAAAGTTGAAAAGATGCATTTTTCTTAATATTCAGTATTCCTTTCAGACTTCAATTGTGATTTTTCACAGTGCATGCATGAATGAAGTGCCTGATCTAAGAGAGAGGAACTCACTTCATCGGCTTTTAGGGTTTTGTTGTGGTTTGTGTTTGGCAAAAGTTTGCTGTATCACCAGTGGGATCTGAACTGTGAGTTCAGATTCAGATAATGCAACTATTAGGTGTGGACTCCATATGATTTAGGTGTAGCCAGTGCTACACGTTCCTCTGTATCTGTGGTGAGGGTGACTCTTACCCACCCAGCAGAAAGGATATCTGCCCCCAGAGCTGGCCGGGAGGTGTTGGCACCTCAATGCAACGACGTGCAACATGAAGTGATGAGATTACCTTCTAGAAGAGGATGCTGAAACCTTCTTTGTGATTGAGCTGCACAAGTTTTCAGTTGGTTTGACAGTGTTTGTTGACAGTTCCTGTTTCAGTGCAGAGGGAACAACGGGTCTAGGTGAAGGAGTTAATCTGTAACTGCAGCATTTCCACCATGTCCAACAGCAAAGACTGCTCCTGACTCACTGGCTCTCACCAGGCTGTGATAGGAGAAGGGTCTATGTGTTTTGGTTGGGAACTATTTACAAGTTGCTTTTTTTAGATAGTCTGGTTTAAAAAAAACCAAACAAAAACCAAACAGTACTGGTCATGTCCTTTGCTTTAGTGAGTGCAGACCTAAGAGAATGGAAGGGAGCTTCGTTGAGGTGCAACCTTTGTGTTTTGTATAATCAGAAAACTTTGAGAGTAACAGCTTCAAATTTAGGTGAGGCACTGGCAATTAACTCATTAAAAATACCCGTGTGTTTTTCCTGGATCTATGTACAGTAAATTCCCTCTTTCCTTGGTATATCTACAATCCAATATTGCTTTTAAAGTGGACTACTAAGACTACTTTATTTTCTCTCTGATCATTTCACTAAACTGATGTACTGACTGTTCTCAGAACAACTACTTCACCCTGTAATTTTCTCTTAATTCTACTACAACACATTTCTGCCTGCCTTTTCCCTTTCTCTCCATCATCTTCACCAACAGCATTCCTCGGCCACCCCATCAGCGTGGATATTAAAACAAACATTGTACTGCACGATGAATCTCCTGTTTGTGATCAAATCAGGCTTTCAGCCTGCATAAATTAATCATTTTTCAACTTAAAAACAAAAAAAAAGCCATTGGAGAGAAACCCCATCGTTGTATGGGAGTCAGTGTAAAGCTGGGTCTATTATTTGATTTCTATAAATACTATATAGTCCAACTCTAAGCTGTTATCCTTGAATCAACGTCCTTGTTACGCGTAAGAGCTCTTCTCTTGCATACGTTACTCTGCATTTATGTTGGCTTATATCTTCTCCAGGCCCTGGCCCCCTCCCTACAGACTGTTCTGCTTTACTAACCTCATTCTTTCATGTGTATTTTACGTTTTGCCATGTAGGTCTTTCACAGCTTTGCAGCCCTAGGCGGGCATTCTCAGAGCAAGGTCCGCTCCGCCTGATCCGGAGCGCCTCTTTCTTTGCAGGTTTGCAGTGTGCTGTGTGCTGTGCTGTGTGGCTAGTCTAGCTGGTGGGACAAAACTGTGTGCATTTGTAGTTTAGCCCTGGAAATAAGATTATTTTTATTTTATTTTATTTTAT